>NW_020221746.1:422713-484867 GCF_003070985.1 Temnothorax curvispinosus
TCTCTCTCTCTCTCTCGTTCATGCCTCTCGTGTCGTATTTCATACGTGCTCGCACGAAGACTCGCATCGAACAACGAAGAACTTGATCGGAACTGAAAAGGGTTAATCGAAACTCGATAAAAATAACCTCTCCAAATATTTGACGCTCTGTTTATCCAGAATAGTTGAAAACATATAATACCGTTCCTGTTGGACTCCGGATAGACAGGCGCAAGTATGTGAAATTGAATGCAGCGACAAGCCGCCCGCGCCGCGCTCTCTGCGAATAAAGTATAAAAAAAGGGACCGACGCTGGCGTATTATTTATCTCAAACAATACGTGAAAAACAATGAAACAGATATCCGCGGATACATGCGGCAGGATGTAACGCGAAGGGATGATGTGGAGGGAGCAGGCTCGGCCAAACAAATCGCGGCGTGAATTCTACGTCACGTCGGATGCATGCTGAAAGAGAGAGAGAGAGAGAGAGAGAGAGAGAGAGAGAAAAAGAGAGAGAATGCATATGTATATGTGTACAAATACAGCGTGACGAACCAATTTTCGGGGCATCGGTTGTTGAGAGGTCGAGAATGCGAATACTGCGAGTATATGAGTCGAATAAAATAAAATATAAACGTAAACTTTATTGATCAAAAAATGGAAGTGAGAATAAGAGAGAGAGAGAGAGAGAGAAACAGAGCGCTTTACCGTGCGCTTCATTAATAACGATTTACATGCAAAGTAGCTCACTATTGGTCAAAGTAGAAGACTACTCATTTTAAAAATTCAGTTTAGTCGCGTGAGGCTGTTAATTATTGGAGCGACTCGAATTTCGTTTGGGAATTCGATGTCTTTGAAATTTAATCGTATAGTCACGAAAGAGAATAACGTTCAATAATTCCTCACTGAAGACAAAATGAATCAAATATTACACACAGTTTTATCCTGCTTTTAACATCAATATACATATTACGGGACAATTTAGTACATTACGTCCGCCGCGCCGGGAAGTTTGATCGCGCGTACATATTCCGTAAAATATCGCGAGCGTTTTCCACGGTAGATTCTACCTGTGAGTTTAGCGAATTTGTCGACGCTCATAAACGAAAAGTCGGCGCATTGAACCGCTACCTCGCTTCAACGCGTCCGTTCTCGCTCTCGTCGCGCCATTCAAATATACATTCCAAATTTCAGCGGAGCTTTCCCCACGCATATCTAAATTATGTAAACGATAACGCACAACATAATTACGCGTTAGAGTACACACGCGGTCCCCTACGCGTTCACATACGTCACGCCGAAATTTTAATGATTTAAACGGTATCTGGATAATTAACATATCCACGGCCCTAAACTAAATCGGCCTCAAATGAGGATCGGTCGCACGTATCGGCCGTATTAACTTTCGATCATTTTCGCGAGCAATATGCAGCATTTTTTAAATATAAAATCATCGTCTAAAAAATATATATTTTGGCACTAGGCTGCGCGGTCTGCGGTAAGAAAGTAATTCTTTCCGTCAAACTGTGTTATATTCCACGAAATAGCGATGTTCCCACGGTATAGTGCAACGTTCGACGCTCGCATAAAAACTTGAGCAAAAAGTTGAGGAAAAATTCATGACGACGGAAATATTCTGCGGATATACCGAGCGCCGAAAATATTCCACTTCGTTGGATGCAGATTCGTGCTGCGCAAATCATATATCATGCTTGGCTTTGCGAATCGCCGCGAATCGACAGGAACCGAGCTGATTTCCGTACTAGTGCGTTTAAAGTGGAATCGATGAGCCAACCGTCATCTAGATACCACGTGCCAATTTTTGCACGCTGTGTAATTTAATTTATTTTGTCCAAACTTTCAATTATCTCGTGATCTATATAAGCAGAAAGAAAGAGAAAACACAAGGAGTGTATCGTGTAATGTAATATATAAGATTCTGTCGAGATCTTCTCACGGAAGTTATTTTATTCCTTGTTATTCGTTGCCTTCGGATTACGAATAAAATGATGGCTAACGTATATTTTATACACATAATATCGATGTAAAGTTCAGCAATAGATTTCAGCAATCAATGACGAAATTATTCATCTTTTTACGCTGACCTGAATTTTATACGCTTTTCATAAAAAAATATTATGCAGTCGTAGCCGTTGACCCGTATTTTAGAAGCGTTTTATAAAATGTAAACATAAAAAAGCGGTGGTGGAACTCTTGCGAGTTATGAAATGAGTCTGATGTTTCATAAAAGGATCGTTGCGCGCAGTCGGCTAGTATTTCATTCATATTGTATATACGTGCGTCAACGTTTGCTGCATGAAACACACGATCATAGAAGTATAAAATCAGGATGTGAAATAAAATTGTATAATTTTCCGTCTATAGATGTGCAAATAGCCGATACGTACGTATTACAAAAGTAAAAAAAATAAATCAGAATTGTTGACTATTCTTCATCCGTCGTATCATATTTTATCCGATATGAAAGATGAAGGGTGTAAAGACAAAGTATACCCAGAAATCCTGGCCATGTAACCCAAGTTTCGCGCCAATCCCAATCTGACAGATATAGGCAGGTACATATACTAACCGACAAGCTCGTATGTAACTCCGGTAATGTGTGCCGAGACTGGCACTCATAATAGTCATGTTGTAACCCTATATACACGGCGGTCCGATAAACCGGTACGATACCATTGTAACCTATTGTTGGCGGTTGTGACCTATGGACGAGCTCTTTTCTGAGTGCAATTTCGCGCGGTATGTCGCGCGCGATGTTCGTAGCCGGGCAAAGAGCTCGTCGTTGTGCCACACTGCGAGAAAATGTGTACACCCGCACGAATGTGTGGCGTGTGGCGGCCTGTGGCCGGCCCTTTGGCCGGCTCTTTCGTTGCGTTCACCGGTACGCACACGCACACGCCCATCTACACTCGTGTACCGCAAACCCGCATCTACGTACACACTCGTCCGCCTCGCCATGGGCTAAAAGGCCGTGATCCAAACCATTTCCCAAAATTGCTCGTGGACGGCAGGCGCGTAACTCGTCGATTGACATTTCACTGCCGGCCGCGGGCCGCGCCATCGAGGGCTGCCGGCCGCCCGTAGAACGGGTAATAAGAAGCTTAAAACACAGCTGACCGACCGGCCTCTCTATTGGGCGTCGCTTTGATTCTGATTTAACACGCCGGAGGATGTTCCGTCGTCCGTTTAATTGCTACGATTTTACCCTGGTATATAAATATCAAATACCAAACTCGTCAGTTTTTGTCTAAACACTTAAACTGCCATCGATCGATCTAATACACGATATAAGAAACGGATGATTGCTTAATATAATCAATTATTTGAGTATGCCGCTCTCTCCTTCATTTCCTACACGAAAATTTAACATCTACTATACTATTTAGTACAGTATTGCCGTACAGCACTGTTGCCGTGTTGAAAGAGAAGCGCAACTTATTAACAGCTATATAAACTTCCGGCATCAGTTGCGCCATACATGGGCCATATACAACCATACTATGATTGATTGCGGTACCGCTGGCAATTTTCAGATTGCTGTATCGTCGGAATCTAGTAATTCCTGTGGTTAATTAACTTAAACGATTAATTATATAGAGTACAAGATACACAAGATTGCAGTAACATACAGAACGTGCTGGTATACAATACATGATAATGCAGTAACATCCTTTTCTAGATTGTGATACAGCACGTAATTTCTGCAATTTGCATTCGCGCGACAAGTTCGTCATCATTATTGCGTGAAATTATTTGCCATTGCTACTTATTTTTATCCGGACGCAATTAAAAGTTTGGTGAGATCACTTTCGTCAGCGTATGTACATGAAATATCATTTGTATCGCTACGCATATAGCATCGTGTACAGCTGAAAAGTTTAAAACGCGACCGACTTTCTCGTATACATGCGTTAATTTCGTTTCAACAATTCGTGCTTTGGCGACTTTCTAACAACACGCCGGGCAGTTTGCCTTTAACGCGCCCGAGATTAATATTTATAATTAAAAGTTCCGCTCGAAACGTTTATGAGTCACGTTATTAAATTAATGAAAACGCCCAGCCATATCGTAATCTTTTATCGCGCAATATGTAGCGGACGTCGTCGAATCGGTTTTTATTTTACTTATACTATCGTCATTGCAAAAACAATGATTAATCAAAATAGATTCTTCTTCTCTTGCGCAGTAACTATACTGACTATAGACTCGCAGTGACATATCTAATTTCAAATCATTTTATAAAAGCTTTGTAATCGTGTGTTCACCAGGAGGGACGAACGAAACAACAGTTTCATGTATAATCACAATGAAAGTGTAAGCTTCGGCGCCTGTCTCTTGTAATTAAATGTAACCCAACTCGCGAATCGCTCGTAATATCGATCGAGTTTGAATCTCGGTTTCGTCGACATAGTGGAATTTACGACCAAATTGGATGGACGTGTCATTAGACTCACGCCTATTTGTAATGAATGTAATCACGCGCCTACAATGCAGTAAATATTTAAACTGATTTATAAATTAAAAACAAAGTTTTTTCAAGTTTGCACGTCATATTATCACATTTTTTACTTTTACACCAAATCTTTCAGATTTTTTTCCAACATAACGGAAACTTTTCCAAGCTGCTTGAAAAAAAATAGAAGAGTTTTATCGATTATAGCTAATTCTGAAAATAAAGTGCTAACTTTGTAGAAATTCTTATTTACATTTGTATTATGTTTGATAGGAAATAATTTTGTTCAAACATATGGTGTTTTGCATGTATCTAAAGTAAATTTTTCCATTAAAACACACATGTAAGATATATTACGATTCATTATTATCCAGACAGAAAAACAGATGTATACACTTATGGATGCGTGCGGTTTTATCACACGCATGATGTAAAACTGTAAAGCTGTAAAACGCGGTCCTTCCATGTTACAACCAAGTAAATTTATATCACCGAAACATTTGCCTCCACGTGAAATCGTTGCAAATGCAGGGGGCAACCATATCGATTACGCGTTTTCACACTGCAACGTTAATCTGATGTTACGCACGTCCGCGTAGCCTATCGTCAAATGTCAATATTAACACGGCGTATCGCGCGCGATATTATTTAATAACAAACAACGCTTACTTTTAATCCTGGCAGTCGGGAATTTCAATTAAATTTTCAAATCGCGCACTGGCCAAATTCAGCATCGAACGTGATTTTTCGCAATCGAAAAAGTCAAGTGACTGTACAATTATATCGCAAAACTTAAATGATTATAAGCAGAATATAACTGCAAGTTTAAATGGAATAAAAAATTTTTCAGATCGATACAATATCTATGACATGTCGAAAACATGTAAATATAAGATATGTCGAAAAATTTCCCAAAAAATCCTGAAGCGTCCACATACGAGTCGTCCACAAACTCAAAGAATCGAGAATTCAATTGTTTAAATAAATTCTTTAATAAATATATGCTCAATACTAAAAATGCATTATATGGTGGCTCGAGAAGCGCTCGAAGAGATAAATCACAACCTTGGATCGATTCGTCCGTAACGAGCCTTAATCCGTTGCGAGTTTGACAGCTCACGTTGCGCGACAGCCAGCAATGGGATGTTGAAACAGCGACAACTCATTTACTAATCACTGTCACTCGTTTCTCGTTTCCACGGTGTTTCATCATCGGCGATAATTCGTTATAATACGAGCGGAACGTGATCACAACGACGGATGCCCGCGGCACGCTTATATTCGCGAGACATAGGCGATAGGCGTGTTTTCGCGTCGCCAGCTGCGCTCGCGCTCACGACACGTATGTGATCGGCAAACAATGTTGATCTACGCACAGTTCGGCCGTTCGAACGGCGAACGGCTAATGGCGATTAACGTAACGTTTAGAGCATTAATCGGTGGCATTAATATCTCTACTACCCCGCCGACCGAGCCGCACACCCTTCGCCCTTTGTGCATAGCAAACTGTGGCGCACACGTGGATGTATTAATGCCGCGTACATGCGGTCGGGGAATCGACTCCTCGCAATCTGAGGGATTATTTCTCATCGGGAAAATTAATTTCGGCTGGCGCTGCCCGTTTACCTCCGATCACGTTCATACGTGCCAATTCCGATTACTTTTTCGATTTTGTAAAATGCACAAACAAGTTCTAGCGGTAACACAAGCGTATCGTGACAGTCGACAGAGATACATTTGATTGCAGCGAATGAACGGAAAAGACACTACATTAATTTAGTTTTTTATTATTATATTATTAATTAAATAATTAAGTAATTAAGTAATAAGTGTGTTACCTACGTACACCTATGTGTATATATATATATATATATATATATATATATATTCTTTTATAAATTATTCAGATTCTTATATGTGCAATGTGTATTCTTGTATGTGTCATAAATAACATATTTCCTGGCTCTTTGTTCATTCGCCGCGCTGAATGTTTGTCAATAAATAAACGCTCTAAACGCATACTGCTTTCGTATCTAAAAATCGTTATCTTCACAACAACAATTATGCAGATAAAACTTGACGATACGAGGTCAACGTTAAATGAATGTTAATTGTCACATTATTCTGCCGTAATTGGTTGATATTTATTGATTGCGATAAAGTATACTTGTATCTTTCAAATTTTTTCATCTATACGTTATAAGATATTAACAGACGGATACGTAGCGCGAATAAAAGTAAATTCAAGATCAAAAATAGAAGACAAAAATAATTTCTCTCATCTAAGTAAATTATAATCTTATATAATCTTTCATATGATTATAAGTATTTAAAAGCTTGCAATTTCAAATTTTACATGTTACGTTTCAATGTTAGCTTATTTGTCAGTCTCACATTCGATAAACATATCCAGATAAATAACGAATTATTTAGATTGGACAAATGATGAACACGAGCGTTATACTTCCGCGAACGGAAAAGGAAAAAAGAAATGTGAGAGACACGACCTGTTGAGATGTCACGAATATCATGCACATCCACACTTTCGAAGCCTTTCCGGCGGATATGCGCGCGAGCAAAAGGTCTGAAGTAGGATTAATAGCCAGGCAAATTCGTGCGACGCTAATAGGTAAAACCGGCACGAATTGAAAAAGTTTTCCGGCGGAAAGGCCAAAGGGTGTAGGCGGAAAGGCTTGCGTGTAACGTCACGATAAATCGTACGAAGACGTTGATGGCCGACAGGTAGCTTGGATATTGCGCGTTGCATCGTATACACACACCGATCTACGGGGTGGATCAGAAGTTTGCTAGATCGATATCGGTAACATTCACATAGCAGTCATCGTGTAAAGCATTCAATTCGCCAATAAAAAGAGCGAGTCTCGTTTATCTTTGAAACAATCTTTAGAATTAACATCTCGTTTCTAATGATCATATTTATAGGCCTATGGGACATAGGCTTCTTGGCGAGCTATATTCAGATTTAATTATTGCATGAAACGTTTTTGCAATTGCTTTTTACACTTGAATATTTTAATTCACATCAATCGATCTTTTTACGATAATTTCTACTTTATTCATTACCGACACACCCTATATACTAACACATGCGCACTATGCGGAAATTATATTGCAAAGACGAGTGCGAATCCAGGTTACACTATATATTACTGTTACTTGACAGACAATTATTATTACATAGAGTATAAATATAACAGAAATGTAGCGAAGTGTGTGTAGCAGGGCACAAAAAGACCGAAACATCCTGGATAAAAATAATTCAAGTCTTAAATTATTCTCGCATTTGTGCTCATATATATTTTAGTTTACTTCATAAATTATCAATTAAGATAAATAAATTACTCCTTATTACCTGCAACACGTGTAAATAAAATAATTTATCCGCGAATATTGAGTAACAAATACATAAAACGTTTAAGTTTTTAAAATATATGCTGGAGATAACATATAGCCAATATTATTTCGCAAGTTATGAGATTTTTTATTATTAGTATTTCAACAGCTCCCTATGTGTTTTTATTTCAAGCCACAATAATAATCGATTTATTTAGATAAAAACTTACGAAGGAAGAAACGTCGTGACTAGCCGAGGCAGCGTGGCGGTAGGTTTTTTGAGTTATCGTCGACCCTGCCTATCGGACTCCAGCTCGAAAGAGAATGGAAATCTTGATACGTGTAATAACACACTCGATATCACGAACTTCTTCGCGAAAGAAAGATAAAATGCGACGTACGACGCGCGACGGAACATCGTCGTCGACGATGACATCGCCTTAGTTTTATTGTGCCACCACGCGCTTATATCGCGGTAATGCCTCGCTCGCTCGCTAAATGAAAAAGTTATTATTTTCCATTCTATTCTCCTTCGAGTTCTCTGGTCCGTTCTCCAAGTTCCTCCGGAGGGCGAGGAATACCGTGCACGCAAAACCGCATCGTATAAAACATCTACCGCGAGTATACGGCTTGTAAACTCGGTAAATATGATACGCGATTTATACCGAGTCTACCGAAATCATTTGCAAAGCCGACCGTAAATTCGAAACTTAGCGGAGAGGAAAGCTACGCGAGATCACTGATCTCTGCGAAAGTATAAGCTTAAAATGAAGCCCGGAGAGAGTCTAAAAAGACAAATGTCTTTTTTATTATATTAAGCAAGGATAAATCTAACATAAAGTTGTATTACTCTTAATGTCGGACTGCTGTGCAACATACGCGTTTTTACGAGACTGTGATAATCATGTGAAGCAATAATTTTGCAACGTTCACTCACGCGCAGCGACGTCGCGTCGTGGCGGGTTCTTGCAATAAAACAAAGAGGTATCCGCGATGGACGCCATGGACGGTACAACTTGTTTCTCTTTAAAGTTTAAAGAACGAAGGTAAAAGCGCCTGCAGAGTCTGCGTCGCTCGATTTCGGTATCTTTATCGTCGTGCGTAGTCAGTGTGGCTTGACAGGCCTAAACCCCCTATGATTGATATCTACGTCGTCCTCTTTTACGCTACATGTATAGTCATCCCCGCTCTCGCTTTCTCTTTATCCTACTCGCACGTCATCCTTTTCGATTATATTGTCCCACCTATCCGTTCACACATACGCACACACACACACATAAACATTTACATGTATGTTATGTACGACCTTGGTTCTACGCTCGTGGCAAACCGGTCAATATGGCTATTATGAAAATTGAAAATAAGAGCACGTTTACACCCATTGATACGTACAAATGCTCAACCACAAACTATTACCTCCTATTATCGGACAATCATTGCTTGGTACAGTATCAAGACTCATCGTAAAATCTTGGATTAATGCCTCGAGGATGGACTGATGATAAATTACAAATTATTATTATCGGAAGGAAAGTGTCAATTATTAATCATAATGCATTTTTTTTATATATTCAAAATAAAAATTACAAAAATAAAAATTAACTATCATCTTTAAATTCCTTTCTATTTGTCTTTTTTTATATTCTCTCTCTCTCTCTCTCTCTCTCTCTCTCTCTCTCTCACTCTCTCTCTCAATCGTATAGTAATTTGGATATGTTACTAGACTGTGTGCATAATGGATACACTAATTGTAAGAAAAACACACATTGTGTCATATGTCATTCTGGAGCAAGTCAAATTTATATATTGCAATAGTATGCTTTGCATAACCATTCGTTATTTATACAATTCAATTTGGAAACTTTGAGACGGCTCATTTCTCGTGGATCATATACGAGAAGAACCTCGGATGTAAGAAAGAATCAGTGGAATACAATATTCTTCTTTAGCGAGGAAAAAAATAAAGAAAACAAAATATTCACGGACGTGCTGAAATAATCAATACTATTGAATGTTACAACAAAACTGTTGATTTGAATCCGATATCGATTAAATTTTTGCGGTGTGCAGATAAATTCACATTTTATACCCTTGAACATGAAAGTCGATTGAGCTTTTCCATATACTGTTCGAAGTAGATAGTCTTCATGTTAAATGAATACGTATACTGTTTTGATTTTTGCGATATCCATTCACTTTATTTTTCGAAGGAAATTGCCGAGTAATTAAGCGCACATTAGGCGCGAGGAAGTGCTACTCGTTGCAATTTCTAGTAACAAAATTTTTGCGAAACTCGCATTAATTAAGCCAACGGCCGTTTTGAACAGACTGACGTGCATTTTCTTGCTCTCCCGTGGAGTATTATTTAAGGGAAAACGCACGTTAATGCGCCTGCCGGTGACACGAGCATTATTAGGGCGGAGGGCGTAAAAAAAGGAAGAAGGACGCGCACGAGCCGGGGGACAAAAATGTCGTTTCTAAATGGTTTACGTAAAGCGACAAGTACGCTTGTCGGTTACGCTCTCTGCTACGTCTCAGTGCAATGACAGGTTTAATTACCGGACTCGCACATATGCGTGTACAGGTACAGGTAGATATGGATAAATTTTTCAGCATATTCTAGAGATCGATTGACTTCGTAGCGCGATTGAAATACGCATTTGACTTTGATCACACGCAACATATTCGCACTGGCGCGGGCGCGGCGCGGCGGTTACTCTGAAATATTTTTATCCTGGATAGACGCGCTCATGTATCCAATTAGACAATGAGAAGTGTGAAATTATTAGCGATCAAACGCAACTCAGGATTATGCGGCCAAGATAGGATCCAACTGTTCGAACGAAACGAAAGAAGTTGTCTGCAGTCGCCAAAGCGCGTGTCAAAGGACAATTTACGAGTTCGTCGCGAGTTACGGAATCTGGAAAATGCGTTTAATCCAGGCGTCGACGACAAGGACGACGATAACACCCGGCTTCGTCGACTTCACGCGCTCGGTAGTGCGCATTCCAAAAGAGAAATTGAAATTGCAAGGCAACCGGCAAGAGAGCGACCGCTCTCGGGTCAATTGTATTAATTAAATCTCTTTTGCGCGATCGTGCATTGCGACTCGACAGGCAGAACGTGTTCGGGCAGCGAGCGAGCTGAAGAATTCAACGGCCAATCCGAATTCTCTCGCGTGACGATCTAATCGATCACGCCGCAAAGCACCGACAAAGCGTATCTGCGAATTTCTGAACGCGTGCCAAATTAAATTAAGTTGAACGATATGCTTGCCGGTCTCTTTTCCAAAGGTTCGGCGATTTGTGAATAATTCAACTATCGATATTAACCTCTCAGTGATTATATGGTGAGAATTTGAATATTACTATTCTAAATATGTACTTTAATTAACAAAAAAACGTAATAAGATTTTTTATATATTATAATAAAAAATTTACAAAGATACTATAAATTGTTATCTTAAATCCTTTAATGACAATGCACATTAGAATAATTTACATTTAAATCGAATTAATTGTCGAAAGTATACTATGTAAATTTTCCTTCCACCTCGCATCTCGGAGAAAGCATAAAGCAGCGACCTGTCGAGAGTTTTCTCCCTCCCTCCCTCCTTCTCTCTCTCTCTCTCTCTCACTCTCTCTCTCTCTCTCTTTCTCACTGTCTTTTTGGCCTTCTTTCTTATAAACGACATTATAAAATATAAAGTATTCGTCAGTCTAGTCTGGATTGCGTTACCATAAACGTTAAGCATAACGCTATAAATCGGCGTTAAAGAAGCCGCAAAATTGTATGGTAGAAGACCGAGGTTCGGCTTTAGTACCACTGTTAAAGAACGTCGGTCTTAACGTTGGTTTTCTTTGTCATTCTTTCTATCTTTTCCTCCGTATAATCGCATAACATGAATCTTCGATCTCTCCACAGTATATGTTAAAAATATTATGTTATGTAAAAAGATTAAAGCTATATTTCTGCAATTAGCAAAATGTACGTAGATTCAACAATGTAAAATTATCAGCTTTCGCATTACTCTGAGGTAGTTTCTTTGAAGCTGTCCTGAATGTGCGTGGAAACGCGTGCGTTTCGATATAGACGGTTCTAATGTTATACGAGCGACGCGAAAAGTATCCATTAAAGAAAGAGTAAAAAGGTGCGCGAGAGGGCGAATGGTCTCGTAGGATGAGGAGGGTAGTTGGAAGAACGTCGTCGTAAAGGTTTTCAAGTACGAGGGAATTAAATGCACCGCCGTGGTTTACGGCAAAGTGCGAAGGCTAGGTAGAAGGGTCCATTCGAACAAGTTTCGAATCTCCTGTTATCGCGACAATGTATGCGCTTTCGCGTTGGCCGTTATCGATTTAATCCCTTCGCGAAGGACCTTGGACAGAACTGTCGTCGATATCGCGTTATGACATGACTCGAAGGCCCGTCAAGATAATTTCCGAGTGGCGAGCGAGACGCATCACAATTTGGTCCTCTAATCCTCTTTGAAGCACTCCGATAAAGTGTATAAAGTGTGAACAGATGACGAAAGTTTCACAGTTCAAATAATAAAAAAATATTACTAAAGAAACGTTTAATGCATTTAGAAATTTGATTATATTAACAAAATTCAAGAAAAATATATTTCAATGACTGAAGAGTTAATAAGAAAATCTTATAAAAATATCATCGCCATCATAAAAGTTAAATAAGATAAAATATTACAGTGTACTATGACGTGTAACGTCTTCTTAAATATATATAGCCTCCGTTCCCTATAGCATTCGTTAAGAAAAACATCAAATAATCGCTCGTCAAAGAGATTGGCTGGGTCGCGCAGAAATCGAATCGAATCATGCGCCTCTTTCGACGCTTAATAAAGTCCTCGTACCTTTGACGAGGGAATGAGAGAAGCGCCCGTCTCCGATACGTCGTGGAATCTTTAGGGTGGAATCTCCTCTTCTACCCCTGTGACCTGCCGCGCCGGAAAATCCCCGGGGCGAGACGGGGGCGGGAAGATAAGTTGAACATATAATTTGAAAAGCCGCGGGAATACAAGCAACCACCGCGCAACTTTATACCCGGCAGCGGCAGAAAGCAAAGCAGCCGGTAGAAGACGTAGCTGTCAGAGCTGAGATGAAAGAAACTGTTGCTCCTCGGCGTCGACGTAAGAAGCGAGTGTAGAGGCAAAAAGAAAAAAGGCTCGAAAATGATCAGGAGCAAGGGTTAAGTTAATTCGCACGTCCCTGTGAGAAAGAATGGTTTCTTTTCGGTTTGCATATTGCACTCCCCTCTGACTGGAGCATCTTTAATTAAAATTATTTTATTTATTTTCAATTTTGCAGCGTCAAGTTGCAGTCACTATTAAATTTCGAAACCAGAAAAAATTTTCTCACATATCATCGGAGTATTCGACAAGTAGGACGACATTTTTCCAATTTCGTTCGATATTCGTATCTTCTCTTGTCCCGCAATTAGATTTCTATTTTCTTTTGTTTCCTTTTTCTAGTTTTTCTGTTATTTATGTTCGCTAGGAGACGTAACGCGGCTTACGCGGCGTGTCGCAGCGCGGCGAACAAAGCGGAAACTGAGAGCGGAGCGAACAAAGTAAATTCCGCGAAAGTAGGGATGCCGAGCGTTAATTACTCTTACACCGAAATTTCCCAGTCGAGATTTTTCTGAAATTTACGGAAGCGACGCTTTTTCACGGAAAGCGGCTGCCCGTAGCAATGAACGAGTATCGTTAAAACTTTCCGCTGCGAGTACTCGTTGGAACAAAACGGCGTCGCTTATTTCGAGGTTAAAACGACGCTAGATAGCACGGAGTTTATCCTTCTAATCATGGCTTTCTTTCAGTGAACTGCGAATATCGCGCACCACAGTTTTAACCGAGAGAGCGCGAATGTCGCGCAAAAACAAAAATAAAGATTTCTGTTTTGCGCTTTAATACCTTCACATATTCACTAATAGTGAAATGTAAAAGCAGCATTAAAAGCAACATTTTATTTGGGAAAAAATCCTTCCTTTACTTTTTCAAGAATTTCACATTTTCTTTTTCGATCATTTAATTGAAATACGTATTAATTTAAAATACACTATTACTTTTTGGAATAATAAATATATTAAGTTCAATTGGTAATGCATATTGAGGAAAAGATTATCAGGAATACAAATCGCCAGTAACTCAAAAAACAAGTATAAGAGAGTGCCACACGCTATAAATTTTCGGAAGGAATAAAGGAAAATATGCATATATATGTATATATACAGCATACAATGTCACGAACGAGTGTTCTTTATGTGCCCACCGAGCGAATAAATGCACGTACACGACCGAACCGGCAACGGCCAATGCTGATTCGCTGCAGACCATTTCTAGAGAGCGACGGAATTCAAGCCGCCACCAGCCGGCTCGCCTAATTCCAAATTTAATAAAGACATACCTGTCCGCGCACGAGTGGTAGTGGCTGTGAGTGGGGCGGCACAGATGTTTGAGCTTGTAGAGGATTCGCCATATAATGTAGGAACCCTTTCCATTAAATAACAAGATCCGTAGTACCAGTGTCGTCAACCATATGAAATATGTATGCGAACGTCGGTTTGTCGCCCATAATAGACGTCCGTTACGACGATTTAGGTATACACGAATTTATAAAAACGTTAATTTCGATTGGTTCGGATAAATAAGAGCAGAAAAAATATATCCTGTATATAGCATAAAAAAGAATTATATAAAAATTTATTCTACAGATCATGATCCGAAAAGTGAATAAATAATTGACGAATTATTAGTGAAATGCAAGTAAATGTATGTTTAAATGTGTAGCATGACGGAATCACGCGGGAATATGCAAGTGCAATTGAGGAATGAAGTTTTGAACGAAGCACAGTGCCTTTTTTCACTCTTGGCTCCGGATCGCACGCATCCCCACGAGGCAATGCAACGTCGATCTCTTACACGTGAAAGAAAGCAGGGAGACCGAAAGCCAAGTAAATCTGTTCCAATTCTCTCTTAGTTCTTTACTTCGTCTTGGTAGCCATGTTCACGTTTGTCCCTTACTTATTTGGTACTTTTCACTCACCTCCATGGGTGGTGCGTCACTTATTTCGTTAAGCCCGTTTTCATCATGCTAAGTTTCCCCAATGTGATATTGTGCAACGACGATAGCTTTCATTATTATTAAAGTTTCGCCGCGTGCGATTGTTTGTTAACGTAATTTTACCTCTCGTGACATTCATATCAATGTGCATATCAACTGTTAATTCTTTTATTTTCTCTATTAATTTTCATTGTTATATATATTACACTTTACAGCATAATTTTTAACTGCTATCTAAAATTCTTGTACTTCCGAATAAAAGTTTTGAAGACTAATGCTTGCCATGTTATCTTAATCAGATTCTTGATATAACTTTCTTTGTCGATTGCGTCCTACTTATCCTGCAATAATAAAAGCAAAAGAAAATAACTCACTGGCGACATGCCGAATTCAATTTTCCTCGAAAGTGTTCGTTCAATTAGACACTCGATTTATTAATCGCTCGGTAAGTCTTTTATCTCGACGCTTTTTTCCTCTAGCGGACAGGAAATCTTTCTCCTCGTACCATTTTTTTTCGTCAGTCAGGATTCCTGCCGATCGTTTTCCCCGTTCGAGATTATCAGTAATTACGGAACTTTCCAAGGGAAACGAATCGTCGCGAGTTTACGAAGTCAGTTATTAATCGCCATCCTCTAAATGCCCGAAAGGTGCCGATTTACCGAGCATCTTATTACTCTCGTGAACAGCCAAAGAGGCGCTAATGCCGGAGATCGAAATTAATTCGATGATTTGGATAAAATCGCTTACGCATCATATTTAATATAATGTTAAACTATGTATTTCTTAACTCTTACACGCCTCAAACACTTACAAAGTACAACACTTAATAAAGTAATAAGGTATTATATTCTCTTTATATTTCTTACGCGTGTAAAAAGAGCTCATAAGTGCAACTTGTAGGAATCTCGTTTCTTATATTATTTATATGATGGTTAAAATTAACTATTAAATTGGTTTCACTAGCCTTGTACCGACGTCAGTACAAATAATATTTTACCTATCTGTAAAAAAATCTTGTCATATATGTACCGTGTTATCTCTAAAATTTCGAATATTTCGTCGTAAATTTACTTTGATTCTATATGTAAATTATCAGCGTTTGACTGATTCATGGCTAATAGTTCGATTCGACAACATTTGAGTTTTATTATATATTTATGTTGACATTCAATGATAAAAGATAAACACACACAACAGTCATAATAATGATTAAAGAATATTACTTAAAATATGGATATTATTATTGAAAACGATTAAGTCGTATAAAAGACGTAAAACATGGTTGATTAAAGATTAAATCAATACCGTGGCATACCTAATATAACAATGTTTGTTGTTATCGGATTTATTATCTTAGCGATATACTTGTAATTTTAATAGCGGGTTAAATGTTTGGTTTGCTCAAGATCTATTAGACACGAAAGTCACGACGTGAAGATTCGCAGAAACACGAAGCACGATGGACAGCGTCGACGTGTACTTTCCGTGAATCAGCTCGTAAATCGCCTTTCAACAGCAACCTGAAAGGACTTTTCGCGATAAGGAAGTTTCTGCAGGACACACGTAGTCACCATTATAACCGCACACGTCGGTCGCCCGATGCGCCAAGCTGGAGCTGGATGCACGCTACAGCAATGCCCAAAAAGCGTAAAATCCGAAAATCCATAAAATCCAAACCATTTCGCTGCTGCCTTTCTCCATCCTCTCTCACTCTCTCTAACCAACGTGGCATCTAACTCCTAACTTCCTTCGTCCGTTCCCGCCCACTCCGCCCACAAATATTCTACCCGTCAAACCCAATGCGTTAAACACGCATCTCTAGCTTCCTGAACATTCATACGAAATCTCTGTTAAGCTAGGAGCGAGCTGAAGCTCTCACCGACACCAAGCGCAGTTCCAAATTCCATTCACACCAAGTTCCCTACTCGGCCGAAAAACCAGGTGGTCGTTCTTTCTGTTCGATTTATTTTGTCGAGAAATCAGGTTACGAAAGCTTCTTTAACTTTATAGTTGTCAATAGCAAGAAAGCGAAATTAACATTTTTAGTAGTAAATTACATAAATACGCCACGTGAACTATATATAAAAGACGATTTAATCCGTCGATATATGCACGCTAACTACGTAAGAAATATAAGCACATTTTCTGAAAGCGACACGAGAGAAATGATAAATCCCGCGGAAACTCATTTCTGCGCTTGTGATGTTGCGTCGAGTATATTAAACCGATGTGTACTACTCACACAAGAACGTAAGGAAAACGCTTCTGATATTCTAGTCAGATTTTTTTTCACCTTTGCGAGATTTCTCACTACTCTATCTAAATATCTGCGTACCATGCCCCTTTTAGAACCAAGTCCATTACACCGTACTTGGCGGCGATCAATACGCGAGTCGTTAAATCCGGAATTCGCAGAGCCAGGTAACCTCCGCGCCGGAAACTCATCACACCTCGATGGAGAGAGCGACCAGTGGAGAAAGAGAGGATGAGAAAATGTCTGTCATTCGCCAAGTACTGTGAACGCGTAACTGCGTTTCGAAATTTACCCTGACGATATTCGCCATCGAAATCACGATCGCGAGAAAAGATTGTTCACCTTGTTCAACGCGATACATATAATTTTCAATCAAGCATTTTCTAGCGATTTCCTTATCAAATAAGATAAGATGTAGTTAAAAGGAAAGAATTTATAAAGATACCAAAGTTATATTTAATTTGCAAACAGATAATTAATTGTAAAAGAGGGAGAAAGGGAAGAAGGGAAACAGAGAAAGAAAGAGAGAGAGAGAGAGAGAGAGAGAGAGGGAGAGAGAATCATCAACTGGTTGACACTTTTGGGGTTTCCAACGAACCTAATTAATTTCTGGGAACGATACCGGTAATATTGTTCGATAACGCAGTCAATCCTTCGACTGCAGACCAGAGTCCTATAACCAGACCACCGCCACCGACGGGAATGATCTCACAAAGCCAGGAGCTGGTATTGGCTTACCTTTGCGCTTTAACTACTTGGATGCCGTAATGGACGCCGCGAAGTAATCCCGGATAATTAATTCCGAGTTATGATATAGCACAGACCGTTAATATGGTGAGTGTGTTTCAATCAACAGTCGACAAGTCATAGCTTTGTATCAGGAATACAATAAGTCATTGCGCAAAATCATTTGTATCACAATTTATCGATTAAGTTTAACCGCCAAATTCCCTAACACTTAAGACAAAATATAAAATCTGTGATGCTTTTATATAACAAATTTGAGGGATATCTTTCATTCTAATAACTATACAATTGTATTATAAAACAAGAGTATTCACGATTGTATCTTTAACTCATAATTAGTGATGTAGAAAAAAATACAATTGTCGTACAAAACAAATTATTTCTCGGTCTTTTATTGGATTTTTTCGATTTTCATAAAATATAATGTTAATTACTTTTATTTATTGTTTAAGATATTTTAAATACGAAATAGAAAAAAGTAAAAAAACTATTAAATTAAAATTAATACTTTTAATTATTAATTTATTATTTAGAAGAACAAGAACTAAAATGCGAAGTTCAAATTCTACAGTTTGACAGATTTCACATCTTGTGTCACAAAAACAGACTGTGACGAAATATCGTAAATAAAACCGATTACGTAGCAATAGTTTCAATTGTATTTCTCTCATTGCGATCTCTCTCTCTCTCTCTCTCTCTCTCTCATATTCAATTTAAAAAAAAGATTTAAACATTCAGGACCGCAGAATGTCGTGAAAGCAGACGTACATATTATCTGAGCCGTATTATCGCGGTTAGAGAATAGCGGACGATTAGAGAAATCTGTTCCAGTGTTAAATACAACCGGCGATTTCGTGTACCACCGTTTTCGTATGCGCACACATTTGCGCGGTAAACGGTGCGGGTGATATCACGTTTTGCAGCAATGCCAGTTCCCACATGAGGACACATATAATACACAAGCGCGTTCGCGCTCACACACACACACGCACACACACACAAAAGCGCGTATACGAAAGTACAGTTGGGGTAAGAGAAGTTTTGAGAGCACTAGGAGAGAGAGGTATAGGAGCTCATCGACGCGTCAAAGTGGTCCCAACCAATTTCATAGCGAGGTGAGCAAACAGGGGTTCTCAAGCCCCCGAACCATCGTATAGCGGTTTCCCTTTATATCCAGGAACACGAAACCATCAACCGCGAACGATCAATACCCCGAATTACTTTTCCTCACCGTGAGAGCGCGAATCACCGTGGCCGTTTCGAGACAAACCGAATTACGTCAATACAATTAACGCTTTATTAATATAAGACTATATATTGGATATGTACATACGATACTGAACTTTTAATAACAGCAAGCAGATTCATAGAGAAACTTTATTGTATGGATTACTGTGTTGACCAGTATTTAGTTACAACAATGGTTGAAGTAGTAACTACGTTGTACAGATGCGTTAGGTAACGATATTACTCAGATATGCAAACTACAATTCTCATTAATTCTCACCAATATTTCGCGGTAATCCGCATAACAGGAACTTGAGTTGGAGAACTATCGTGGCGTCATACGATGAATTGCTGGATATTGCTATTAATACTACGCTAAGAATAGCCAATACTTAGGATTACAAACGCGCGCGAGCGCTGTTGTAATAAATCTATAACAATTCGATACAGAAAATTGAACTTTATATAAGTTGATAAAATCAATCATTTATGTATACATGACATGTCATATTAGATATATCATAAACTTTTTAAATATTCTTCTTTCTGTATACTACCACAGTATTTTAATAAAAGACTTGAAAGAAAATACCGAAATTTTTTTGTTGAGAATTTTTCGCACTAAATCGCATCGTGCGAAGAAGACATTAAAATCAATTATGTATGAAACTGATAAACTCAACTAAAGCAACAGAGAAATTACAAACGGATTCGAGGGTCAAAAGTTTCGAGCGGTAAAAATATTCGCGCGCATTGTTGGTGTTCACGTTCCGGTCTTAAATATATATTATGCCTCCGAATTATAACAAGCGTCCCGAGATTATGCAAATGTTTAATCGCGAAGGAGCCCGCTAATGGGAAGAAATTGCAGCGCTGGCGCCAGATTAAGAGTCACCCCCGCCGGTTCGAGCCTGCAGAAGCGGAGCGCCCAGTAGCTTCCCTAAGAACTCCTTCCTCCCTTAACCGCTCGCACCCCTTTCGCGCCGTCGTCCTGCTTGTCGGCTCCACCGAGATAAGGATTTAATTTTTGGCCACCTTTAATCCTAATTCCAAGTTACTTGGAAGGCAGGTGCGCTACGACGGTATTCTCCCCTTTTCTCCCCTACGAAACTTTAACCACGAAAGATGACATACTGGCCCGATGAAATAAAATGACACAGCATTATGTAATTAAACGTCTCATTACTCATTACTTTACCAGCTATATTATTTAATCGCTGATGGCAAAGAAAAAGTATCTTAATCATAATTATACCGCGAAAACTTTATATTCCAGAATAAAATCTGTATATTTAAAGCGTAAAATCTGCGATATAATATTAATTTCAACACATTGCTACAATTGATATACATTATATTGTATAATCTTTTGCTTTTTAACACAATTGTAATTAAATACTCAGATACCCATTATTGTTATTATTGCCCATTTTCACATCACTTTTCGGATAATCACCCTTCTGTGATAACGGGAACCTTCCACCGTATTTTAATACGGTGTCAAGCGACAAGAGACGAAATTCCTTCCAGGAAAGGCCCTTTACTTTTAATCTCGTTACTTCAATTCTATCAAGGGGATAACACCTATTAATTCGTCCCCAGAACGAACTCGTTAAAGGAGCTCAACTCGCTCGCGATGTAACTTTGTTAAGGGGTATGCGTAAAAACATTCGGCCCGGCCTTTGAATACCCGCTAGAAGATAATAAGGGAATTAATTGATACGAAAAATGCAATTACGACGGAATAAGATGTTCGCGCGATAAGCGAACGAGAAACAACGAATATATTGTGAGAAAAACTAGTGTGAACTCATTGAGATATACATATATGTATATCTATACGTGAAAGGTATAGAATTTGATTAATCAATGAATTGCATGAAAAGCGAAAGATGTTACGTCAACAAAATCAATATGTCATGAAAAAAATGCTTGTTTCAATAAAAAAAAAAAGGGATATACTCTAGGTGTACAAACTATTTAGGAAATTTTGTATCCGTTTTGGCTCGTTATTTCCAGTTATCCTTGCCAGTGTGTTACCGCGCCGATATGGGTGGCATATACGGCGGCTATGTAAAAAAGTTACTCTAAAATACGATTTGGTCCGGTAACGAGTGAAAATCGGTTTATTGGATTTACCACGCGTTCCAGTTCGTTTACATTACGGCTAGGTATCCGCTGCGTTCTGTGCAATATAAACACAATGTACCAACAAGACTGGTATTGAAAAATGGCTTACTTTCGGACTACATCGATAAGAATATATACCTCACATCTTTTATCATTCATTCAGGCTTCGAAAATTTTTCAATACCGAATAATGCAACTATATCATAATAAATATTTCAATAAATATCTTAAATATGCAGTGATATAATATTTTTTATTATATTTATTTGTATCGTTGCACTTAATCTTTCGCAGCAACCACTATAATGCAATCTATAAAAATATAAGAGCTTATACAAAAAGCATTTAGAAATATCGTTGAATTTAAATAAGTAATTTATCCCGAGAGATTCTCACGTGCGTTTTATAAAATTTCGAAAAAATTATTCAAGATCAAAATATCTGATGCTACTACGTTGGTTACATTCGATTCTTCTCGTGGCAACCACCACATAGTGCAGCGAAATCAACATTGCGCCAGCGGCGCTGACGCGTTCTCGGTCGCATAAACAATTAAGCTAATTGTTAAAGCGACAAACGGGCTTATACATGCTGTCATGTATATTCCCGGCAGACTGATATACCCAGTATGCTGGGTGCACCACGCATACTCCACTATAGCAAACATAACGTTGCGGCAACTACTCCGAGTTGCGCTTGCGAGTTGTTCTTGCGTTCGTAAAACACGTATGTGCATACACATGTAACGTGTGCACATACATGGCGTCACTGCACGTGAGTAGGTCTCTTCGCCAAATATTTGTATAGACAAGGAAAGCAACGTACGTACGAGTCGCCCTTGTCGCCCGCGTGTGCTCGTCGGCGTAAAGTAAGTGTCAATTATATTCGAATTTTGGCACTTCAATGAAATCTCGCGGTGTAAATTAATGCGATCGGATTGTCGAGAACACCCATTAATGTCCATTTGTTAATCGATTCGATACGAATCTATGGTTACATTATAGAGTTGCTGTGTGATAGCTATAATTAATACAGTAAACGATAAAGTTAATAATATTTAGCGTTACCAGAAAATAGGCAGAAAAAAAATCTATTATGATTGTTATCACAACTGAATAATGCTAATTAAAGATTGTACAGGTGCATGGAGTTTTCTATCTACTCGTATTTTTTATAAGATGCATCAACTCTCTGCTTTTTCAAAATCACAATAAATGAAATGAGAGAAAGAAAAATAAATATGACCCGACTGCAATATACCTACGTATATATTATGCACTAGCGAAGTGTATCGAATTGATCGATGAATCCGCTAAGGTGCGGCATCGTTCCCCAGGAAATGTGTACGTCATTGTTCCCGCGCGCGTCGCTCGTATTCTCAGCAGTGCATTACGTTCAGTTCGAAACGGAAAACGTTATCGTGCGCGGATGTTTATCATACGCGATTTCCTTTGCCAAAAAATAAAAATAAAAAGAAAAAGAAAGAAAAAAGAAAACACTCAGTGCCCGCACAATAAATGTTCTTTGCTTAAGTAAATGTACGCCAGCCGCCACGTCTCTTTTTTTCTCCATACTAATTCGCCGCGAATCGTGATGCATAATATATAATTCCGACATTCTCAAACGAACGCCTCTCCTTTTCCGCGATTTATTTTTTCATCAAATTAGGTTGCCTAGAGTACGTGTGTGCAGCAACTTTTCAATGTTTTCGAAATATGCCATGAAATGGCACGAAAATTGCATGTTTGCATACAGTGAATAATATTATCTTCAGCCAACACTGAACGAAGACTTACTGTTAATAAAGCTGCGATATTGAATATGGCGCTGGCGACACGCGACTATAGTTTGTTATGACAAAAATCACGGTGTGTTTCAAAGAAGCCAATTAAACGGGATCTAATTATCCTTAATTATATCTCTCCCTTTTATAGCTTTGAGATGCGCAGCGTTTGCGTCAAATGTTACACCGCGCGGCAATCACGACAACAAGCTACACCTTTTTCATGAATTTCATGTCATCGCTGTATCGACAAGTAATCAGTATCACGATAACGATGCGATTGCATAACAACTAGAGACTGCATTATTATGACGCTTGCAACTGGAAAAACTTGAGAAACTTGGTACCGGTCCAAGCCCGATCTGATAAGTACCGTACACGAAACTTATGCTAGAAAAACGTTCTTTTCGATCGCTGAAACTGTATAATAAAAATATGTATCTGTTTATCAGTTAACATTCGGAAAATGATTTATCTACGCCTGCAGAGTGCAGAGTGACGAGCGAAGGATAGCGACGCGACGCTACGATTACGTGGAGAAACATAAAGCAACAAAAATCTCAAAAGCCGTCGAACCCATTGAAGTAGACGTAAAGCAATTTCACAGCGGGGATCAGGAAGCAGCTTGAGCAATAAAGCTTTGCGCTCCTGGAAAAGCGCGATATTATTTAATGCTCGGTCAATCGAATGGCGCGAACGCGGGACGGTGCGGCACGGACCGGTAAGTTCTTTCGACGCGCCGATATGCCATTTATTGAAAAATTCAAATCGGCTGCCGCGTAATTTTTTTGCGAATCGTTTTCCGGTCGGCGATGTTTGCGATCGCTAATGAAAGCTCGACATATAATTGAGTGCATCGCGTACGAGCGATATATTTACGCGAATCGTCCATTGATGCACTTCAATCGGTCGCGTTCGAAGTACCGATAAATAAATTGCAAATTTCGTTATTTAGTTTACACGAGATACCAGTGCGCTGTATATTATGAAAACATTCTCGCAGATTACACAGTGAATCAGGTAGGATATATATCTCGTATCGGAAAAACTTTATCCCCCATAACCGTCGCGAGCGGATTATGTGTTTATTAATAATAATTTATATATGTATCTATGTATGTAACCGAACACAGTGATAAAATAAACGAGTGATTGAGTAACATTCCTTCGTGTTTAATAATAATCCGCATGTGTTAGAAATTAAAAGTATAGAAATTAAAATTTCCGACAACTATTTTGATCATAAAAATCCATGAATTATGAAGCAACATGAACCAGAAACCAGAGAATATTATAATTTATATTTTCTCATATACTTTTTTGTAATATAACAAATGAAAGAAGAGTAACAAATCGCAAATTTTGTTTAATATATGTATATATATGATTTATGGAATATTTTTTAAAAACAGTTGCAGTTACTTATCTCAGCCTTCAATCTCTAAATCAAACTTCCTTTGGTTTTATCATGACTCTATCCGATAAACATTGCGCTATCTGCCCCTCCTACCTCTCTCTCTCTCTCTCTCTCTCTGTCCTTTTCTTCACTACCAGAAATTACGTACAGGCTTACCTGGCTCACCGCAACACCTGCGACTTTCCCATCCCTCTGTACCCGGGATATCGATTTTCTTTAATCTCCACCGCCAAAAAGATCCTCATCGCGGATATTCCAACGTGAGAAACAACAACTGACAACAATCGACACTTCTATTATTGTTTTTAACTTATGGATTTCTATTGACATTCATGTAGAAATTGATCTTTTACCGCTCCTTTTAGAAGCGCGATTTATGAGATGCCCCATACACATATATATGTACACACACACACACATATGCATTAAAAATAAAATAATTATATGTATAATTACATCATTCAAATCTAAATATTTTTCTTTATTGAAGTATTTTTGTCGAATTAATATATACGCTCAATTCGGTTGTTATATAGATATATATAACACCCTTTGAAAACATTGTAATTTAAAATTCTGTACACTTTGTGTATTTCTATCTTTTTGAATTTATATGATTTATTATATCCATTGTAGACACACACGCAATATCCCTCTTGTATATGAGATATTTCATCGTATCGTCATATGATTAATATTGTTATTGTTTTGCTATAATATATCAAAAATGGAACGAAAGGCGAGGACGCAATAGACGTCGCAGCCGGTTTCAGTTGAAACACTAAACCCGTGATATATAAGATGGACTCATTAATGAAGAAGCAAAAAGGAAGGAGGGTGTCCGCAGCTATTCAGGAAGCACTCAAGAAAGTTGGGTTTACAATCAGGTACGTCGAGAGGAAAGGTAAACCTAGCTGCCTTCGTTCCGCGAGTTAAAACTACCTAGCGCGGCTAATGGCTCAGAGTGGTCGAATGACACGCGACAAAATAAAATACAGCTTCTACGCCAAGTTCTCAAGCTCGGAAAGACAAACGCGCAGCAAACCTTGTCTTTAGAATCGTAACATTTAAACAATGATATTCTCTAATTCAAAAGAAAGAAATTTGAAGATTGCGATCAAAAATTACGTCATGGAGTTATTTAAGAAAAAATAAAATTTATTAAATTTATTCCTAATAAATAATTATATATATTTTTTAATATTTATTTAGCAGAAAAATGGTATATTGATATAACAATTAATATTTTACCTCCTCTTTATATTTTGTGCAAATTCTTGCAAATGAGAAATTGTTATTATTTATAATAATATCAATTATAATAATAATATACATATCATCAAACACACTGCAAAAAAGAAAATCAAACAAAAGCTAGCAACACTTGATTACAGTGCGACTCAAATGGACAAACGCGATCCTTGCGCGATTACATCGCGCGATACATACAATGATACAAATATATTATTTATATTATTTAACACAGAACATTAATTACTGTGATTTTCTATTCAGAGTCGCGCCATTACTCAGTCATTAAACATATAACGAATAAATTTCTATCGGCTCTTGAATGTGTGAAAAAGGAATTGAAAGTCTCAAAAAAATAAAAAAACGTCCAGTTGGAAGTTGACTATAACCAACCTTGCGGTCTCCGTCGACGACAGCATCGTCGTCATCATTGCCATCGTCGTCTTGGTCGTCTCGGCTGTCTCTCCGCCGATGCAAAATTACTGTGCAAATGCAATTGCAAACGCTCGCGTAAATAAGATTCAAAGAGAGATGGTAAAAAAAGGATGACGGGATAGCGACGCTAGCCTTGTAAAAGAACGAAAGTAAGAATCAATAAACTATCAGAGCAAAGTAAATTTTGAAAGCAAATTTCGAATTTTGATATTTCCGTATTTTCAATGATGTTCTTCGATGACAAATTTACAAGTTTCTTGATAACATATTTACAAGATAACAAAATACACAATGATACAGATAACACATTATAAAGTCGTATTATAAAATCAATTTTATAAGTTCTTTTCGTGTCTATTCATACACATTTAACAAAGCAATAAGTATATGTTATTGACATTTTCTTTTTATATTTACTCGAAGAGAAATTTCCTCGGGTTAAAAGCTGAAATCTTAGCAAGATCAATAACACAATCGTATTTTTTTTTCAGCGACGATTCAGTCATAGCAGCGACGATTATTGAAGAGTCTAGACACGCACCTAATCCTACGAGGGGACTCGATTTTCAGGAACTTTTAAAAGTGCTTCCAAGTTCTAATTGAAACTTTCGATCACAAACATTGCCCTATCTTCAGGGTGATCATAAAGTTGCTTAAGCCACGGGCTTTCTAATTCCGAAAAGAGATTCAAGTTTAATCATCAGACCGATTTATGAGTACGCTACGCTCCGCGATTAAAAAAGTTACGCGCAATGCTAATAAATGCTGTTAAGGGCACCTGTCGAAGATACATTAAATAATTCCAATATCATATTGATTGGTATGCATGTGTCGAATGAACGCATTGGGCTTGACAGACGACGACGCTCGTGATGATATTAAATCGCCCGTTATGGGAAACATTTTCATTCTGTAATCTCGATGTCACGTCAGTTTGCGAGTTGTTTGACCATGCAAGTCGATAAAAATTATGAAATAAACATAGCCTAATTTTAATTCCAGATAATATTAAACACTTTTCATTTATTTCAAGAATTTATTTTATAACGCTGCATCTATATTTGCTATATATATATATATATATATATATACATATCTCTATTATATATATATTACTATATATATTATTTATATTACTTTTTGTAGTGTACTTTTTGTGTTTCAAGAGCTTTTAAATTTGTACGGAGAAAATTTCTTTCTGTAATACAATTTGTCTTTAATCCAGTACGTACGATTCAACGTCAACGTTTCTCGTTTGAATCTTCAAAGTTATATAAATCCATTTAACAAACTTGCTACTTCCACGCAAAGCTTTTATAATAACTATGTTATAGAACCGACGAAGACATCATTAACTATTCCAGTTTGTAACACGAATAATGCACGCTTTATTTCGCTGCTCGAAACGGGGAGAGTCTCGCCCTTTGGGCCAATCGGGCGCGAAAGATACTTAAGTAGTGACTTACCGCGATGGTCAGACTGCGGCGTGGTGGACGGTCGATTCGGGAACAGGTAGATTTGATCGCAGTCGTGACTGTCCGAGGACAAAACGAGTCACGACGTACGGTTTCCACGGAGCACGGTTTAAAGCACGATGACCCCACTTTTCGCTTAACGCCGATCGTCAGGAAGCCGAGCTGTCACGTGCAATCTATCTACGCACCGACAACCAGCGTGCCCACGTGACGTGTTATGCACCCGCATGACACACGGACAGGTGCCATCGTCAACGCCGGGTCATTCGAAGACAAACGAGACGACGATATATCGTTTGTGGGAATGAATAATAAATGTGTTGCGACAATGTAGAAACTCGGCCAAGAAGAATTTAATTAAGTAATGCCCGTGATGTATTTTACGCAATGTGCTTTACTGTGATATATGTAAATTATTAAAGTGATAAAAATATATATTAAAAAATATTAAATAAGAAATTTAATAGCAAAGATAAAAATTTACATCAAAAATTTAATTATATTTAAAGATTCTTTACTAAATTATATTTAAGATCTTTTCTTATTTAATAGAAATGATGATAATAAAAAGTAATTGCGCGTATATTAAAATTAATTTACAATGTTCTTTATTAATATTATTAACCAGTAACATAAATTTTCCAAATATTTTGTTACAGTTAACTCATTTTCAATTGAGAATAAGAATTTCTATCTTTGCTCTTAGATCCGACATGTGTTTGGCGACGGAAAAAAATCTTCCCTACTAACTAAACGTGATGTTACAAAAAAATTTTAATCAAAAATGATAAAACTAATAAAGAACCGTTTGCGAAATAGAGAACAATTCGAAACTTACGCGTGACTTATGTGCGATATTTAATTTTACTTCACCTCTTCAGACACAAACGGCGAACCAATAAACATGATAACAACTTACTGTAAGGGAATGCCAACTCTTTTCGTTTCATCCTGAACGGATGATTCCACGTAGGTGTCACCTAACAGAAACCCGACCATAGAAACTTTCCTGCCGTCTTTCGTCCTTAAAATCCTCAACTAAATAAGAGAAAACTCAACTATCCCGCGATTGCGTTGCAGCAAAGTGACTCGACCTCGTTTCCTATTACCTTCAGCGGATGATTTTACGTGGATGTCACTTAACGGAAACTTGATTCCGTTGCGGTGGCGTAATAATCCTTTATACTCTCAAGATTTCCACAAAAAGAAATTCGAGGGTTTAACGCCACGTTACAATCGAATAATTACAAATTTCTCTCTTTTCAATTATATACAATAATCTTGTAAAACTTTTTTATATAGAGAGATACAATGCTTATAAAAATTAAAAAGCTACTTTTCCTTCAACCAATTATCTATTTAAGTAAAATAAATAGTTTTCAATTATTCTTTTAAGAAACTATTAAGTACTCTTTGAACACCGTACCAATTAAATTTCTAACGAGAGAGATAATCACAGTATATTCATGTAATATATACTAATTAGAGAAAGCTGTGTAATAAGTATAATTTAATTCGTAATAATAAAAAACACAATCAAATAAGTAATCTCTTTTTAATTTTATTACGTTAATTTATTCTAAAAATCCTGAAAAGCTGTTTGGAAATAAACAATTTTGCGACACGACGTGACAATAAATTAGTCAAGGATTGATGGGATTTGCGAAAGAGTTTCATTTTTTTTACCCGAAAAATCCTTCGAAGACAACAGGAGAAATTGAAGCCGTTCCGAAGTCGCGTCGCTGCAAGGTGACTCCGTCTCGTCTTCCTCATCCTCAACAGATGATTTCACGCGGATGTCACCGAGCGGAAACGCGACAAACACGTCGGACAAAGTAACGTCGGACAATTATGAGTAGTGATCCTCGTTCGCCGTCCAACCCCCTAAAACTTACAGAATGACTCAAAACCCGTAGAGGACGCGCGTAACTTTGTGCTACCTTCCGGGGTTGCTCGGGATACTAAGGGTTGTTGACTATGCGGATGCCGACGGTAGACTGACGCGGTGGTGGGATCGTTTCAAGGATCGTGTGGGACGGTCGTCGACGATCGGGAGTGGCTCCGGCTCGCTTGCGACAAGGCGCACGCGCACCCCCTGCCCTCTGTTCGCAACCGATCCCTCCAGCTCCCTTCGACTATCCTGTCGTTCAGTCCTGTCGTCCCCTTGCCGCCACCATCCGCTTCCTCGGCCCACCCGAATCACCAACGCCATCCACGAGCACCCTCTAGCGGAGGGTAGGTAGGGTGGGTAGGTGATACGGTGACGAGACACCTATATGTTCGGTATATCGGCTCGATCCACCGCGCGCCGCAAAGAAGGGGAAAGAGCGGTAGGGAGAAGGAGACCACTGGCCGACTACTACTGTCGTAACGTGGAGCGGAAGGGGATGAAAAGATGTTGCCACTACCTTTGGATGGACTTAGTTGGGATTTCGGGAGAGTACCCAATAATCTTCTCCGATTGAAAAATGCGGGCTTTGATTTTTCATTGATTTTGAACCTATAATATACAAACGCCAAGTATATGCTCTGTCGTCAGTTGTATTATCCAAACTTTTTCATAAATGTTTAATAAATATCAAGTGACATAATGTGTCAAGCTGTCAAGTAATATAATAAATTGTGAGACAAAAGGAACAAAATTTTATCATTAAATTTTCATCATCAATAAGTTAATTTTTACTCTTTCAGATATAAAATAGAGAAATATTCTTCCATCGATAATGTACCTAACATGAACCCAACAATACGAGGTACATCGAGACTAGCAGCGCACCTAAAATAGCATCTCCGCCAATTATGTCCGCCGACGCGCGACGGTCTCCTTGCACATGTGATACACGGAAAATCTCAGTTTTCTCGCACGAGCCAGGCGCACACCGTGTTCGTGGTGTTCACCAGGAAGAGAGCGAAACCTTATCTCCGTCTCCTATCACGACTAATGGAAAAAGATGCGACGCGTCACACGATACAGCGACTATCGAGTGTCGTCGCATTTCGGAGAAGATAATAATAATGCAATTTCGAGATTAGGATCGCATAAACCGAGCCCGATGAATGAACATATATCATAACATCATCTGTTGAGACTGTTGTATAATTTAGTGCAGCAAGTGAGAAATTTGTTCTGTACAAAGCTTTCAAAATTATTAACTAGAATTATACATTTACATGCACAATATTGTATTGTATATTGTTTTTACATTAGAGAATAAAGATTATTTTATTTTAATTATTCGCTGCCTTTGCCAGATCGATTCATCTTAAGCCTTTCTTGCGTTCTATCAAATTACAAGCTACGGATTTCCAATCAGATAATCAATTTACCAAAGTTTTTTAGGTAAAACCCTAATGTCATCAGAATACGCGAAATTGCTCGATCCAAATTTAAATCATAGTGGTCTGAAGTGATTTCCCGAAACAGACTTCATTATTGCACTTATCGTTGGTGAAATAATAATCCAATTACTGGGTCAGGATCGTGCTCGGACCTACTCGAGTGCGCGATGAATAGGCATCATGGACCGTCCTGTCGCATGATTTAGGTACGGTATATGAGAGAGGATGGTGCGTATACACCTTTGTACACGGGTGCCCATTCACAGGGTGAACCGTGTAATCAGGGAATGTTCTCAAAAGTGTCCGAGAATATTCCAGTTTATAAAGTTTATATAAAATTCATATGAAATGTAAAATTTTTCTTAAACTTTCTTAAAAATGTCGTTATCACACACAGGGTAAGTATCATACGTCTCAAATTAATATTCGTTGATGTTCGTTTCGACTAATTTTCATTATAGCTGCATGATTTCGTTCAATTTTTTAAATATAAAACAGTTACGTTTACTATCTGCACATGCATAAGCTATTTAGTGAATAAATGCAAGAAACACGAAGAAATTGTGACAATATTATTTCGGATGTTTTAAAATATTTATATCATCCCGATCGCGTAGAAAAAATTACATTTTTATATTTTACTATTCCGTTTAATAGGTTCACCTGGTATATATGTACAGCCACAAGCGCGCCAGAGTCGTGCGAACCCAATTCGTCACCGACGATGCATCGATGGCGGAACCGGGGATGGCGGGGGTGTGCTAGTTAGAGCCGTATTCATTACAAATTACAGACCGCGAACCGGTTTTATGACACCGCAGAAACGCGAGGAGCGCGGTGGAGAGCCAGTGTGCCGTCTGTGTTTCGCGGGCTCCCCTTTTAATCCACCACAAACGTTCATTTTCCGGCCAATTATCGCTAATTTTCATTAGAACGGCGGCGTAGCGTGGCGTGGCATGCGTGGAGCGACGCGTGTTCATCCTTGGAACGACACGCAAAAGAATTGTATTCGTTTTTGCTTCTGCGTTTCCGAAACCGTTTAATCCGCGGTATCGTCAATTTTGGCAAATAAGGATGAGATCTCAGCTCTTTTGAATTGACAAACTATTTTCCACTAAATACGGAATAGCAAAAGTGCCTCGTATCGCAATAAAACGGACGCCGCAGCGCCGGAATAGTTGCTTTTGGTGATGAAAATTTAAAAAAGTAAAATTATATTATCAGTGTGCAAATGTTACTTGTTAAAATTGTTGATTAGACAATATTTGAGATTAACACGAATTTATTATCATCCTTGAAATTATTTCGCCGTCAAACACTATAAAATCGTGGACGTTCGCGCGTGCAATGCGATACCTACATTTCCACGAGATAAGAAAGGAATTACTTTTCGTTTAACTGAAATGTATATAATCCGTATTTACGCGTGGGACAGTAAAACGTGGCAATCTCGTATCCGAGGTAACAATCGCGCTCACGTCACTCGGTTACACACACACAGTCATAAAAAGGCTCTCTCCGATCAAATTATAGGATCAGCACCGGCGAGATCAGCGGAATCAATCGGCGCCGAAAAAAAGGAGCAATCGATTTTCTATACATCACGTACGAAATAAAGGGTTAGCTACATACAGTAACCGCCAGTGTCGCCCATGTAAAAAAAAAAATGAATTTTGCGATATTCCGTAACGTGAAAAATTTATTTGACTATTCTACTTTCACGTTCGATCTCTGTGCGAGAGCGACGTGTCTCGTCGAGAGAGTTTTAGGCCGTCGATAATTTACAAATTACGAATAAACTAAATTGCGCTCGCTAGAAGCTTAGAAATGAGTTCCAATTTGTCTGCCGGGAGGCGCCGCATGGTTATCCTTTCAGCACTTTTCCACATCCCAGCTGCGCATGAATATTAATAGCAATTTTGGTGTCATTCTGTCGCGTCCACGAGATCAACTCCTAACCCCGTGGAGCCGTGCTAACCCCGTCCATTTATTACGCCAAACAGTGATCTGCATATTCTAACGCTGTGTGCAAATTAATTCGTTACCAGGAAACGATCATAACGGACAACGACGTAGACAACCATGTCACTTCCACGTAAAATCCTTTAACATCGAGGAAGAGGGAGGAAAGGAGGTAGGATACCGAGCGTACCGAGACTATATCTAGCGCGAGGCGTCGATGGAGCGGCTTTAACGGGCCCGTAGCGTTAAGTTGAGTGCCGTTAAGTCACGTCGAAATTATGCGGCACGGCCGTTTGGACAATTTTCCAACCGTTTAAGCCGCAATATCTTTTCATCCCCTTCTCCTTCTTCTCCCCTCTCCCTCCCCATACCCCGTCCTCAGAAAGGGACAACTCGACAGGGCGAATGAGCCTTTCAAGCAAATATATTCCATCTATTGCGGAAGGCGCGACAATAATGCCGCTGAAGAAGACTGCTCGAAAAATGAATAGTGTCAGCATGTAAAATCTATGTTGCAAAAATAAAAAAACTCTTGCCTATTTTATTAACGGATTTTGGGCCATAAATACACACACTTGACTTCTACATGCATTTGTAGAGAAGGTTGATAGAAATAATAATAACATAGTCTCAAGTCTCAAAAACGTAAGGAAAGGTACATTCTGGGGCGTGAATTTTGCTTATTACCATATGTAACATTAGCTAAAAACTTTACACTATATTTAACTTAAATATTGTAATATCACTAATTCTATATAAAATAATATATATTTTATAATATCGTCCAAACTTTCTTACGCCCAGAACACTTTCCCGTGGTAACGACAGTAACAAATAAACTTGTTGGTTTGTTCGATGAAGTCAGGCCTGCGGCTGGTTTGCATTTTTTGGCCGAAAGACAAAAAAAACACTCAAATGCTCGAATTAAGCTGCCATCAGAACATATTAAAGATATTTTTATAGGTGATATATGAATAGGTATTAATTAAGGGTAATAATACTGATAACTAAGCCGGTTATAACTTGTTCCTTGTTCGCCCACCGTCCCAGAACCTAAACTTATTTTTCTAGTAATGTGTACACAACAATGCCTACAAAATGACAATAATTCAATGGTGTGCGCCAATGGCCCATTTTGGGCAAGATTCTTTAGTATTAATCTAAATAAATATATTACAATAAGTTTGACACAATATCGCATTAAAAGATTTTATGATAGGTACATTTGTTATTAAGCTAATACTTTACACAATTTAATTAAATTTTTCGTCGTAAAAAGTAAACGGAATGTTCGGCACGTGACAAGAAACATCTCTTCAGCGGCACTTTTACGAATTACTTGCGCGTGTTTGCACGTGCACGTGTGCATCGCGTCAAGTCACGTCGTTTTCGTGCGGAGAGCAGATTTGGAAATTATGCAAATCTGGCGGAGCTACGTCGCATCAAAAATATTCATCCCTTCCTCGCTTCAGCCACTTCATCTTCGAGATTCCCTTAGTTTTAACCTATCATTTCTTAATAAAAAACACAAAGAATGTTTCTATTCGTTAGTGAATGCCTTATGGCAATACAAAAAATTATTATTTCCTTTCGTTTCACGTTTTCTTGTCATAGTCTCATTTTTTCCGACATTGTTTCTCTTTTCCTTGAATTTATGTGCTGTATAAAAAATAAAAATCATACACGATATAATTGCGTATGATTACTCGTTAGACAATGTTTTCCTCAGAAGAATTGCACATTAGCAAGTGTCTTATTCTTGTAATAAATTGGTGTGCATTTGAGACTTTTCGACGCATCGCTTCAATAGATTAAAACTCTAAACTACAATGTTATAAATTACAATGTATCGCATAATTCAATCAATATTCAATATAAGTTTCATTGTAATATATCTGCTGGAACGGAATAGCATACATACATGGAAACCAATTTTGCGATAACAAGAACGGTGTACATCAAAATTTCGTAATGCGTCGCGCGCAAAAATATTTCGCGAGTCGTTTGTGCGCGAGGCGGAAAGCAAACATCCATAACGACACATTTCATCAATTCGCAATATCGCTCATAGCTTGAAATTGCGCCATGATAAATCCCGTGGCAAATTACGTGCGGCCGAGCACCTACAGGTTAAATCCATAGTGAAACATTTCATCATTGAAAGGGCGCGCGGCGATACAAGTTGGTAATTTTATCACTTGAGCGATCAGCTAAATTAACGTACCTTGCAAATTTACGCAATGCGTGCGGAGAACGATCTAATCCAGAATAAAAAAAAAGAAAGAAAAGAGGGGAAAAACAAGCAGAGAGCGGCGAAGGGCAAACGATTTACCCCGTTATAAAATTCTACGGTAGATTAAACTAGAGAAACGATAGTCCTGTGAGCGTGACTCTAATGGCTCGACAAACGATACTTTAAAACGCGGCTCGTTGCACGCCGTGCAATCCGTGCAACATCTATGAGTAGCTTGAAAACGTAATTTTTTTACAGAGAACCAATTGCCCCTATAAATTTTGGCAAAAGGATAAACGTGCGTTGGAGATAAGCTTGGTAACTTTTATCAATTTTCCCTATAAATCGTATCTCATACAATAATTCTCTCGATACGAACGATGATGATACGTTTATATGTCTACCATTGATATATATACATACTCTTTGATCAATTTTCAATATAACGAATGAAGAGATTTTCAACTATGCATATAAAATTAATGAACATGATTTCCACGAATACCTCCTCTCCGTGCAAAATATAATTTTCAACTTATTCAAAAACACGGGATTGTGGTTTCAACTTGAGAAGTCTAAATTTTTTTTTCATGTTTAAGTTTAATGAACATGGTTGATTATATTATTTATGCGAAACTTGAAAGAGTTCCAAATATCATAAGAAAGCTGTATTAGTGAACAATTAGTAGTTAAGAAAAACTTGCATTCATGTATAAGCCTATTTTTTTTATCAATAATAATCTTTTTTTGATACTAGACGTAATGGACGTAAATTACAAATTGTTGTTGTTATAATTACATGTTTGATGATCATGTTACATTGTTACTGACGAGTGTGACACACCCTAAGCAGACCGGGATTATTGCGAACGCGCGTAAACCGATGGAAACTTTCCATACGTCCTGTTGAACGGATTTCGACGCGTGCAACAAATCGCTGAGCAAGAACGGCGTGGCTTCCGCTGTACGGTTTTGCCAACGCTAATAGTATTTAACGTTACATTTAACAGGATTATTACGTAATAACGTCTATCGTACCGTGCAGCACTGAAATATATAAATATGCATTGGCTCGTGAGCCGAAAACACGTGCGGTTCGCGTCAGTTAGAGTCCGGATCGTTATGCTAACGAGTAACACTCGTGTTCCACCTAATGCTGCTTTACGTGCGTTTCCTGCCCAGCAATGTTAACGCAAAGAAAAAAGGGCGACATTTTCCGTGACATTGTTATTTAGAAATTGTCGTTAATGCGGATCATTAATGACAATTAATAAAAATCCTAATAGAACGCCATGGAAAAGTGCGTAACAGAATATGTAATAAATAACTTATTCCAGTATAAGTTCTGTGACATTTGGAACACGACTTAATACATGTTACTTAACATGTTTTCCACTGGATACCACCAATTTAACGATTGTAAATCCAGTAATAAGTAAATTATATAATTTTGTGTGTGTGTGTGTGTGTGTGTGCGCGCGTGTGCAATTTCTTGCATACCTATAATGGTAGTACATTACGGTTATATGTATAACGTAACATAATATTTGTAATGATTTGTTTAATCGTTTAACAATATTATTACACAGTAATAATATTATTACACAGTAATAATATTGTTAAACGATTAAACGAATCATTACACAGTAATAATATTGTTCCCCTTACTTTCGTGAAAATATATCGCAAAAGTTTCGTTGCATTTAAGCTTTATCCTATTAGAATCAAACATTAATACATCAACTTGCGAGGAATTACAAGCGACGAAGAAAGCGAATCGCATAACGAATAGCATAAGAATAAAAATACGATTCAAGGAGAATGACAGATAGCGAAAAATAGAAAGGAGAATAAGAAGGCACTCGCGTAACATTTTTCTCATATCGAATCGTGATTTGTCGGGACAATGTGTTCCAATTTAACGAACACCCCGTTCCAACAGCAAAGATGTCGTCGCCGATAATGCAGATGTTCGATCGACGACAAACACGTGATATTGCGATAGTGAACACGAATGGCAAAATCAAAGAGACAGTAGCGAGAGGGAAAGGGAGAAAAGGTGGGATGAGAGGTGAAAAGGCGAAAGGTTGAATCGTGAAAACGAGCTGCCTGTAGGGGAAGTTACGTCGCTGACGATGCAACGTTAGAGATAAGGCAAGCGTATTTCAAGAATGATCGGAGGATTTCTAGTTATATTCGCTTGCACAGATATTTGGATAAGCGATTAGAAAAATTTCATAAATAACACATGTTATTTTTATTTCCAATTTTATCCAAATGCATTTACTTTGATTTACTTTGATTCAATATATTTTTGTTAACTTAGTGTGTATCCAGTATATTTTAATAACATTTTAATAACATTTACAAAATAAAATTATATTTATTAAAATAATAAATATTGCTTCGCTAATTAAATGACTTGGATTAATTTCATCTTTGTCCCGATTCATTATTAATCAATAATTATCGTGTACGCATTCAGAACCACTGTTCATAAAAAAAACCAGTCTTTTTCGCTTGTAATCTATGCTCAGAGAAGAGCGGAAATATCCGAATAAATCGAAAAAACGAGTCACTGAAAAGCTCGGAGATTCGACGAAGGAGATATCGTGGTCTCGTTGGGGCGCTTTGTGGTTTTTATTCATTGACAGGGGTGTGGCGAATCAAGGATCACAAGACCGAACGCGTGTTCAATGAGTTTGGGTTTACGTCAGAAGCGAACAAGCATTATGCAGTATCAGTTTAGATCAAAGCGCAAAAATCGCTTCTTAACAAGCGTGGAAATCATCGTTTCTTAACAAGGAAAACATTCTGCGATAGTCACCCTCTTTTTTTCTCGTTACCAACGAGAAAACTCTAACAATAAGTTGTTTCGGTGAAGAAGATATCATTTCTATGTGTCTTTATACCTGTAAAATATCTAAATTTATAAATGTAGTCTAAACACTCTAGTCTAAACACGTTACTAAGCGTAAAAATTTGCCCATCAGTTTTTATCGCGAAATTAGTTTTGTTCGCATGCGATATCACGTTTTAACAAACAAAATATAGGTACGTGTGAATGTTTTTTCCGTTCTATGGGTATTCGGTAAACCTCTTTGCTACCCCAGTGTGGTGGGTATTTTGCGAATATATTGCGTCGTATATTCGTTATTTGGCAAATCCAGCCAATCACATGTTGTTGAATATGCACGCTTGAGGCTGTATCTATGCTCACACTCATACCGAACATTATGCACAAATCGCAAACAGTGAGATCAAAGAATATGTTTTCTGATTTTTTTTTCCTATCATTAGTATGCATTGATTGAAAGCTGCAAAATTGAAAAGACACCCTGTATAAGGATATATAAACGCTTCTTTGAAATATCCGTGTTTTCAGAGTAAAGCTCCGAGTATTTCTAATGATACGGAATATTTATTAATTTATTTCAATACCAAAAGTCCTTATATTATATTAAAAGCAAACTTAAAATTTATTAATATAATTCTGTTCCTAGATGATCCAGATAGATTAGACATTATTTGATAAATTGTTGATTAAAGAAATGTTATAACTATAAGCAATATTCTTAATTTCATTGTCAATTTTTCTGCCAAATACGCAACTACATGTGATAGGTACCATTGCACCTCTGTATTATTCGGCACTTATCGCGGCCTATTTATTGTCTGTCATATATTTCAGGTAATATTTAGTGGATATGGCTGCGCGTACGGCAGCGGCCTGTATTTGCGTTGCACTCGAGCGAAGGTACGCTCCGACCCGCATAATGACCACCTCGAATCGGCCACCGGGTGGATTTATGTCCAATTATTTTCTTCCTCGTCTTCAACAAGGACGCGTCCAGCCAACGAGGACAAAGCGCGAACATCCATAAGAGTTCTCGAAACAATCGTATACGTTGGCGTACAATTGGAGGTGGTGAGTGTGCAACCTGGAGAACTATTATTGGCACCTACAATTTCTGTGGCATTCTTACAGATAATTCTTTCCTAAAGATCTGACCAAATAAAGTTCGACAGTTTGGCTAAATAAAAATAATAAAAAAAAAAGTTATTCTTAAAATTACATATTTTTGAAGAACGTATAATAATCAAAATATAGTTTAACCGTCAAAGTATTCTAATTGTTCATATTTTCATATTCAATTCATATTTAACGATGGAGTGTTTCTTCTGCTTTTATAAAATTTGTTTTGATATTAATCAAATTACATTGCTGCCGTAAAATTTTTGGTAACGTACACCGCCATATTTTCAATATAAAAAAAAACGACTCGACCGAAAGAAGAGCAATTAACTCGGTAATTTGCTCACACGTCTTCGTTGATCAACGTTAACTCGTACCCTGAAGTCTAGGTCTTCAGCGAGAGAGAGAGAAAGAGAGAAAGAGAGAGGGGGGAGGGGATCGTTATTGGCGACACGAATGTTTGCATTTCCATAAGTCTTCGTTTTAATTTACCCCCCGATGATTCAACCCCGGAACGCCGCAGTTGAGAAGCCCTTAGGGTAAATCGTTCTGAAATTGTCCTGTGTCACGTAGCTTATTCGGAGCAATGAACGGCGCGGCGCGGCGCCGGAAAGTGGACTGGACGTCATATAAATTATTTCATTACGAAAGAACATACTAACGCCGAATTAATACTAACCGACTTACGACTTAAGACATACCTAGAAAAATGTTTAGACCGATCGATATCATCAAAAAGCAATTTCTTTCTCGACGAAACGAAAATGAAATAAATGTCGACAATGGACTAGTAGTAACAATTATCGATGAACGCCTCGCACATCCAAGCGAAAAGACGTCTGGACTTCCCGGGTCGTACAGATCGTATAAGTCCACGGGTGGTCGACTTATTGCATCCCGCAACGTGAATTCGTAAAAGGACAACTGACGATGTCCAGCTGAGAAATTAGGATCCCGTAGCTGCGGGTCTAAGCGAAATTTATATTTATCGTTTCTGCGGGATCAACGAACTTGGATCTACCCTCGTGACATGACAATCGCATGCGAGGGACAATTTACATCCGAATGATCGGCCAATGATTCGCCGTGATCTCGGCGCAGACAATACGATTCATAAAGGCTAATGCAGAAAACTTGGTCGGCAAATATTGTTCGAAAACAATTCGCGTGAAACGTGATGGATAGGAAAAACAAGGCAATAAAAAGCAATTCAGTTCTGGATTGACACAAAGTTAAATAACACGCCCATGTTTTCTGAACATTTTGTTGACGCCGCATATAAATACACGTATAACACGATCCTAGATAGAAAATTGATTTTAGCAACAGATGGCTGAGCTTCCAATCTTATCTATGACTACAACATAAGTCAAACAAAGACAGATGTTTGCCAGCTTGTGTGTCTATCGATTGGAAAAGTTAAAACCGGACCGGTTCTTTAATACTATACGAAAGAGGGAAACATTTTAACATTATGTTTTAACATCGGATCGCATGTCGACAAGCTTGGCGAAAATAACAAACAAATATAAAAATAAGATTGTGGAAGCGTGAAACAGTAATAAAAAATATAACAAGATATCTCTTCTAATAAATTGAAAATGAAAACGCGATTATTAATAACATTTGATTATCCATCGAAGTAAAGCGGCGATCAACGTTTTCGAGAATAATTACTGAAATTAATGACGGAACAATGAAGGCTCTTATAGCGCAGGTAAACAAACTTTCTTTCCTGTAAATCTCTAATACAGCGGGAACAATGGCTTCCGTTGTTTGTCGGCTTTAAGCATGCCGTACTACGAAACTACAATCCCTCAATACCGCTCCCGGATAATTATTAAATGAAGCTGTCACACACACTTTCATAACCGTGATTAATGATATTTAATGAAAGCTAATGGATGCGAATTGTACTGTACGATTATTTGATCAAACGAATGTGAGCGATGCGTTTACTCAGCTTAAATCTGTTTGCCAAGCAGGGATAACATCCCGGATATCAAGAACGATTCTAATAACACTGTCGTGTGATATTTCGCGTTTCATTACGGAGATAAATAGAGACTCGTAAAAAATGTCTAGGGTCTTGCTGTTAGTGATTACTTTAACGCATCTCTCAGTTTGTTATATTATTCATTGGCATTTATATCTATTATTACAAAATTATTTTTACGACAATAATATTATTTTTCAAGAAAAGTTGAAATTTACTGATATTTAATAACTGCAGTGTAAAAACAGACACTTGTAAATACAAAATAAATATTATTATATAACAGTTGATAATAATTATCTTTATCATGACAAACAGAGCAATAAAGTAGAAGAATTTACAGCATATATGACACATGTAATAAGCATGCATGATGTTGTCATTATATAATAAACATCAGAAAATATAAAAAAAATTAAAGAGGCTATATTGTATACTAATATGTTAATTTTAAAACATGCACACTTTTTGGAAACTTCTCGGTTTGTGATAAAATAGATTTCTGTAAACTCTTATACATGTTTCACAGACTCCTTGCTCCATCTAATAAACGCAAAATATCTTTAGCAGAATACCCAGAAAAAATCAATAACATTATATTACCGATAAGCAATATAAAAGAACAAGTTTTTTATATAAAAAATATCTAAATTATTTAGCATTGTTGAAATCTATTTAAAAAAAATTATATTCAAATAAAAATATATTAAAAAATATATTTAAAAATATATTGAAAAAAAACTTGTGTATATTAATATTAATACTTTTTAAAATCATCAAACATTATGCAATAATTACGCCACCTTCACGTGCTGTACAATATTAATTGACAGAATCTCTTTGAAATAATATTATCATTCGTTGGTTAGTATGTATATACTGTAGTACCAGCAATCCGTAAGATATCGAGATATATATATGTATACGTATAATCAACACGTAAAATTTGTTAAATTTAACACGTACAATGATTTCTGTTCTGTTTTTAATTTTGAAACTTTAATCTTAAAACTTTAATTTTAGATCAAATTGTTTAGACAGATATAGAATATCTCGGATTTCACGATTCTTGTTCTATGGACAATTCTCTGAATTTGATTAAAATCAATTTTTTCTTCGCAAAAACATTGATGGACATCATTTACTTATCGGAATTTCCAGTATCATATATCTTTGTAATTAAGCTTCAAATTTTCAATTTTAAGTTTAGTCATTAAAATAAAATATATTTTATATAAAAGTCTACTTAAAATTATTTAAAGAATATAGTTGCAGCGTTTACTTGTCCATGTTTGTTCATACATGAAAAGCTCGTTTTCCAATAAGTAATTATAGGTAAAAATAAAAAATTATTGATGCACACGTACATATACATATATACACTTCATTGTAATAAATAATTAAAAATAGTATACTAAAACTAAACGAATCTGCTAATGTTGGTCAATTCTAATCAGTTTAATTTATTTTCTGTCTTTGTAGTTTTGGCTATATAACAGATGGGCAAAGATGATTTAACTAATTAATTACAATCAGCGTTAATCAGTGTGAGTAGTTTAATGTCTTAAATTTGCCGTCTATTCATACGAAAAGTTACTTGTTTGTGTGTGAACATTCGAAACTACGTTATAGATCCTCTAAACGCATAAACGCATAAAGGCATTGTTATTAACTAACTTTGTAAACATGTACTAAATTTCATCTAGTTTCTAGCACACTGTATGTGGCATAACACGGTAATAATCTTAAACATCAGTAACCGTTTTAATATCTTCCTGCTGATATGAGACCAAAATGTCATTCACTTATAAAGTGGCGTTCTAAAAATGTTATCAAAACGTCGATCATGCGAGTATAAATATAAGTATACTGTTTGATTCTCGGTTGAATCATTAGTAGTAGATAGTCGCTTTCTGCAACTCAGCCTATATATTCATACGCTCGTTATCTGCGAACACGTAGATATGTCGAGCTGGGAACGTCAGCGAGAGAAGTACGACGAGTAAAGCGAGTACTTATCGCGCATCGTTGAGCTCCGACTTATCCGACTGTGACGTCGAGCTAGAGGAACGTTATCTCGCTTATCGGCCGCGCTTCTACGCTTCCATGAACGCACATCCGCCGTTCGCGCGACCTTTAAAAAAATGCTGGTGAGAGGAATATTTCGACCGTAAGTGAATAATGAGAGCTTATTGCGTTAACGACGTCGCTGTAACTGAAAGCTCGATCAAGCATCGACTAATCGATAATACTTGCGCAGGTATTCGATTAGTCTTTAGTTGCTGTAACATCATCACTAAGAAAAGAATCGCCTTTATTCCCATGCACGTAGTGGTAGAAAGTAGCAAAGAATTCCGTAATGAAAAACTTCGAACACCACCGTCATTCTAAGGCCTTTTCATTATTTACAAAGACTATAATTGTGCCAGATATTACACAATAAAATGTCCGTTACGTGCATCCGCGTTACAATTAAACGTAATTTTCTGGAATTGGATAATAACAAAGAGAATAACAGTAAGAACGGAACTGTTAAACCAACGTGAGGACAAAAACCAGAAAATATAAATTGATAGACGGCAAAATGCGACGGCAAAATGGATCATTCAATCTAAATTAATGCTATCGTTTAATAATACGATCACACATATATACGTATTGATCCCATGCTGATCATAATATAAGTACCATAACGTAAAAAATAATGAATCAGTGAAAGCTAATCTCAAGATTGACCGATACGATCATAATGAGCATCTGTGATAGATGTATTGGAAGACAAGATGATGAGGGAAGCATAAATCGAAGTGAGAATGAATACTCCAAGTCTGTTCTCAGTTGTATTATGCGAACGATGCCTAATCAGTCGGGCAACACTTTCCTTAATGATTGATGAACGTTATGCGATCATTTCTGTGATCCTCTCTGAAGATATACGTCAATTCTAATTCTTCATACTCTCAGTTGTTTAACGACGAATAGGCGTACCGATTTTTCATGAGAAACTTTCGATTATTCCATATATACACATTAGGATACACACATATGCACTTCTAATCTTATTTTTATATCCACTTCGCGCTGACAAACGCGCTGACAAACGCGCTGACGAAGAAAATACAACTAATCAGAAAAACTTTGCGTACATAAAGACCGTATAAAAAATTTTCAACAGTGACAAATTTGATAAAATATTAAGGATAAATCTACTGTGAAGAAGTAATGAATTCCAAAGACGATTTCAGCGAATCGATTCGATCGGGGCTTGACGCATGGCGATTGTTGGCTGCGAAAAGGATTGCGATGAGAAATGACCCAACTACTCCCGGAAGAGAGAAGAATCGCGAAGCGAACGAAGACCTACGATGGAGCGGAATGGAGAGGGGTTGCCAACGCGGTTTCCTTCGAATACGACCGGCGCGGCGCGGCGTCACGTTGAAGACGCGGCACCACGCGCCACTCGTGCAGCCGCGCTCTTCGCCAGTTGATACTGTTCCACAGCATTTTACAATCAGCTAGTCAAGCAGTCGGTAGCCGCGAAGTACCGTGGTGAACTCGACGATTCCAACGCGACTATCTCTATATACTTGACACGCGAGTGAATTTACAACTTGGTCCGTCGACCATTACTGCGTTGCGACAATTTCTCGCGTGTGCATCATTTATTTTTCGTGTTCTCATCACAACTGACTGAAGAGCTCTATCTTTTTCTACTTACAATTAAAGATTGTGTCACCGGAATACGTGAGTAATGTCAACCACAATTCAGATAATATTGTGTATTTTTCTTATAGATTTATACTACGTTAGTTAAAAAGTCATACAACGTGCAATATTAACTCAGGTAATAAATATGTGAATAATTCTTATTAGTGATGTATAGTGATATAATAATATGTAGTATATATTCTACAAATTGATCTAATATATAATGTACAAATTACTCTGCAACGTCAGTGATTATTTAAAAAATCTGGGATATATTTGTGCATAAATTATTTTATGGTAGTCTGACGATAATAATAAAAATCACGTGATAATCGTCAGAACAATATTTGTTACTATAAATTATAATCTCAATAACTATTTCCTGTGTATAAATGTGTGTAAAAACAGTTCATAGATGTAGAAGCGCGTGTACACGTGTTATGTGTATACGAAGTACATGTTGATAACTTCTGAGTTATAAGCGATTGAAAAAGAAAGGACTTTTGCGAGCTATAAAATTAAGAAGTTTCGATAAGTAATGCTCTCCGTCAATATCTTCGCTTAAAAAAATCAATTCCAAGTTGATCAGAAAGTTTATCCGAAAGTCTCTCATTGAAATTAAAATCATAAGTTGCGTGTGAGATAACTCTATATATTTATATATCATATTGTAAGTATATATTCGTTTAAATTACAAGCTTATTGTTTTTGTAAATAGCGTTTCGCATAAAGATAAAAATAGTGTAAAGATTGAAGCTAAATATTACATCTTAATTCTCAGCAATACATAAATAACCTAGCGTAATGCGTATAATCATATAGTATCTGATTATCAAATTAAACAATCAGATTATTCAATTAATTATTTTGTAGCAGTGCGTACGCCATCTATTTTCAATAGTACTAATTATATCACAATTAATTATTCACATACTATGCATAATTACTATTGAATTATACATGAGAACATTATATTCTATATATACTACTACTCTACTTTATATCACAAGTTTTATAATATATTAGCAATTATAAATTATATTCAATTAAATAATATAAAAACATATTTCTAATGCTAGAAAAATATTTATGCAAAAAACCTTATGCATTGCCAAGTCCATTGTTATATGGATATTGAAAATATATTTCAATAAAAAGAGAATTATCAGTCACGAGAAACGCGGTTTAACGTTATATTAGATAATGAAGAAGGAATTATCGATTCAGACTCTTTTATCAGGAATTCTTATTGAAGTATTATAACACTGTTTTCGTTAGTAATGACTAATAACAATGAATCACAAAAGTTTATTTTAACACTGATAAGACAACGATCTAAAAAATCATATTATAAGAACACTTGGACATTTGTTTCTTGCAAACCGAATTTCTATTCATTTTACGACGTGTGGATTGCAAATTTGGAGAAATCACGTGTCCCCTTAAGCGAGATGTATGCTGAACACTGCACCTTGAATTCGACGCGTAAGGAAAGTCATGGACAACTTTTTGGAACGTAAGATTGCTCACGGCGAAGGGCATCGCAACGCTCGAAAACTTTCTCGGCAACTTGCCGTATACAGTAACATCAATATATCCACATGTAGTACGAAGGTGGTAATAATCGATGAAAACCAGTTATATGAACAGTGGTCACGCGAGTTCGTAAATCATGAGAGAGGATCTTCCGTCACACCCGAGAGCAAAACATATATGTTCGCTCTATTCGTCTGGTCATCAGTCTACACTACCGTCAGTCGCATCTATTACGTGATTCTTCAAGGTCGTTTTCCAATCTATCTAGAATTCTTGTACCTGCGTTAGTTTTCTTACACACACGCATAAAACGCTCCGTTTTAATCGTGTTCAGTTTTAATGATATTTCTTGATCAATATATCTTTAATTACACGATGTGAACGAAATTTTTCTACTTTCATAAGTGTCGCGTATCCGCACGCATAATCAAGATTATAGGATACATATATAGGTAGATAATTAAATGAACCGAGCGAAGCGTACTTTACCAAACACATCCGCACGTAGCGCCGGTAACACGGCTAATCAAATATCTGTTACATACGAGTTATGTGAGCAACTTTCGAGGAAGCAATATCCTCGTCGTAGTACGTCTAAATCCATAATTATCACCATGTACACAGAATTTATACATAATTATTGCTTTCCCGTGTTCTCAGATAGATAAAGATAATTTAATATTCAGAGGAAAATTAAGTATGTCCCATTATTTTTCTTTATTCATAATAATTTTCCTCTGAATATTAACTTGCGATCATAGTAAAAATGAAATTAATAAAAACGATATAAGTATGATAAAACTACATGCTTAATATTGATTAAGTTTGAAAATACTTTTGGAAGAAAATTAATAAAACTTGCATTATATCTTGATGATATTTTCTATTTAGGTATGGGCCTGATGTAATAGTTTATTCCAAATCTAAATGTAATGCTATATAGACGTATACGGGACGTTTTTCTGATGCAAAACGCGTCACAAAGGTCAGGAAGGAGATTTATGAAACGCGTTCTCATTGCAATTGTAAGGAAATGATTGCGTCAAAGGAAGTATGAAAAGAAAGCAATTCGACCGTTTTAGCAGTAGGAAATGATTTCGCCATACAATCATGCGAGAAGTAACTATTCTCACAATCAGTTGTGCTCTTGACTCATTTTTTCTTTCTTTCGTAAATCGTTTTACGCTTTTTATCTTAATATTGTTTGCGTATTTGTTCGACTGTATGCAAACTTCCACATAAGATTTTTCGTTACTTTCTCTACATGCGTTATGAAAGGAGGAGCACAAACGCATCGTAAAAATAATAGTATTCAGTACGGTACAATGTAACAGCGGATACTGTTACATGACTTTTTTCTCGCGCACCGTTGCACTCGGGAAGTGCATTTCCATTTCCTCGACAAGATTGATTTCGCTGCCGAGATCTCATCAATTTTTGCAAAATAATTTCATAATTGCGAATTTAACGTTACGTAAAATGTCATTAGAAAATAGAAAAATTCAAGATAAATAAATTTCTAAATAAAAGTAGTTATGTTTTTTAAATTAATTATACAAAGCCCACAGTTGTTTTGAAAACAACTATACTACTCTTATAATATTATTGCATTTATATCGTCGAACCGTTAAAACTCATTTGAAACGTAAATTCTTATGATTTTGATATCGACAACTCAAGGATCGGCAAACCAGGAATTTTTTTTAGTTTTGAAAAGTATTAACACACATTTTAATAAACGATAAGAAAAAGATGTAAAGCACGAAGAAAAGAAACTGAAGTCAATAATCTATGACATGGCCGTTCGGCTCTGAATATTCTTGATGATTGCTACCTCTGCCTCCTCCGCGGATATCGTTTAACTTTCTTCTAAAACTAATTACTCCCTCACTCTTCTTGCCCTCTTCGCAGTTTTCCCCGACATGGAAATATCCTTCTTTGTCCGTCCTGACTTGACTTATAACCGTTTCAAGTCTATTGTATGTCAAGTGAGAGTCACTTTTTAGTGTACCATTCCATGATTCAAATGGTTCCGTTTTCGAAGCGACAATGCTAACTGGAATTTATGATTGCGAAAGACTACAGAAGTTGAGCCTTATATACAATACACGAATGTATCGCACGTCCTTCCTTATAAAACTTATTTTTAATGAAACAAAGAGCATCAAGTATAATACAAGCTCCCAGCGAGATCGTAAACTCTGAAAATCAATTCTTAACTCTCTTTCGTGAATTTTTTCCCATGTTTATTTCACACATTACTAAATATGAAACATATATGTGTTTCACTGGCAATTATATCTTTATAAAAAATTTCTCACGTCACGTCGTATGGCAAAACGAAATAAAATATACGTCTTGCTTCCTCTCTCATATATGTAATCAAAGTGCGAAGGTGGCTGACAAATAACAATATTATAAGATGACAATGCCTACAAGCTTAAAAGTACGTTCTCCTATCCTTTCTTTCATTGTCCGTATAATGATCGCATCGTTCAGCGAAGCAGTTAAATGTCGATTATACTTTCGTGTATACTCGTATCTTGATGTTACGCGTACCTTTTCCTTCAAGCAACAGCTCTTATAGGTAGGCAGCGCAGCTTTGTGTCGCAAATACTGCTACTTCATTTACATACAAAGAGGCTGGATTACACGTACTGTGTTTTGGCTCATAGAAAAGGCGGCAATTACTTCCACGGTTCGCTATATACTCTGTTACACAACTCTTTTATAGCGCAAAACATTTCGTCGCAAGTCGCGCAAACTCCTCTGCTCACAATTCGATTTTCTTACCAAAGGTTTCAAGGATGACGAATGCATAGTTAATAGAGCGACGCTTCGTGGTTCGTTTGAAAATTTCGATCGTTAAAAGAAACTGCGCTCATCTATCTTGCCATTCACCTCCTTTAAAAGATTTTCCCAGCAATGGCTCGTTGAATATGTACTATAAGATATTCTAGGCGATCTAATTTCTATAGAAGCAAACAGAATTTCGATTCTTTAGTCTAATATTGTGAATAAAAAACGATGTCAAAAATTTAATCCAATATATTTTTGTCATTTAACTGATTGTGAGAATAGCAAAGAGACATATAATATCATCAAGAATTATTGAAAACAATTCAAATTAAGTACAGGAGCAGTAAAATGCTATTACAAGTAAATCAAACGGGATTGCTTTTAGAAACTGCAGCAATTTACGATCGAATTCCTCGTCTCACAACGAGAACTTATTGTATCGAAAGATAAAAGTCTTCTTATTCGGGAACTTTTGCACGATTATACTGTCAGCTTATTTTTTACATACTCTCATCGTATAATATATAATATATTTATAGTTTAATATTTATTAAATATGTATTTTTGTATGTATTAACGCGAATGAATCCCGTAGTGGATTGACTAAAGTTTAATTCTGTTCTTCTCCAAGGTAAAGAGATTCGAAACGCGCGAATACCGAAACATATTTCGCGAGTGCATCACACTGTATTGTTCGCGATTTGTATAATTTAGTCTCATTTTATTCAGTGTGATTAACATATGATATCGAGCACGAGTTTGGCGACATTGCGCAGTCCCGTACACGACGTTACGCGCAGGAGTGTCGGTTGACGCAGCATAGTCATTGATGGCACGCACTGTACCGTTACGTCGTCACGCTGAAAAGATTAAACCAGCGGAACCGCGGCTGGCAACATATATACAATCGGGAAAAGCTCCCATCTTTTTACGTACCGAACAGTTTGACATACGACCGCGCTAAAAGCAAACCGGAGAAATTACGCCGTGAGTAAAAATTCGCTTCTCTCGTTCTCTTCCTTTTTCTCTTGTGTTTTTCCTTTTCTCCGATGGTGCGCTATCAGCCGAACGATTTATTGGTAAGGTATTAATGCGAATCACGAAAGCGGAACTACAAATACTTAACCTTTGAAATATACCCGACATTTTGCTTTTATGTTTCTTATCAAATCTATTAATTTATTGAATTAATTCACGCGATACGTTATCAGAACATTCGTGAATTTAAGATAACATCAAATTCTTACCAAAGTTGTGCCCGACGACCGAATCGTAATTCCTCACCGAAGACATCATAATGGATCGGTATTCCTAGCCCAATTGATAATTTGTAGAGTAAAAAGTTGGAACATAAATTAATGGCTACATAAAAGTCGTAAGGTGAAAATGGGAAGTCGTCCGCGCGACACTCTTTGCTTTCGAGTAATTATTTCATCGTGGACAAACACGAGCAAGCATTGTTTGCGCAGAGCCTCCCAGAAATACATAATAATTACCCTGTTGGCCGCTGAAACGCGATAATTAAAGACTTTATTATCCATTCCATGTTAAATTATTGCAATGTGAAAAGACTTTTCTGCTTAAGAATAATTTTGTCACCGTACAATGACATAAATTTTATCACTTTTATGTTTTCAAAAAAGAATTTAAGAATATATATATGTATACATATATTCTCCCTCTCTCTCTTTCTCTCGCTAAAATATTATAATACGATATGTACAATGAGGAAAATAACTTCTATCATGCAATTAATCGATGAAATTTTCGTCCAGATAGCATAAGAAATCGTTACATTCGTAGTTTAAACATCACGTATACGTATTGCGTCTTTCAGTCACAAGTACTGTCCAAAGCAGCAGGACATCTCTGCAGCTGAACCCTTAAGCCGATTTCACGTCGCGCGTCGGGTTTCTTCGCTCTAATACTCTCGGCGAACACGTGATCGAGGGTATACGATTGGCTATTGCTGAGCAATTGATACCTTTGCCAAAGGTATCGAACCGTGAGATTGAAACGCGATCGCGCATTTTCGCGGTGAAATGTCTCGTGATTTTCAGCGATGAGAACCTTTCAACAATCAACGCTAAATGACAATGCTTTCGTAGAAATTGCAGTAAAATGTCCGCAGCAGAAAGCATCGATCTGTGAAATAAATAGATAAAGAAACAGCATGAAGAACGCACATGAATATAACCGATCATTATAAATTACAAAAGTATCTAGCGCGATTAAATAAATTTTAACTTTCAATTTGTATATCGTTTCTTCATTCTTCGAAAAAATCAGATCAGTTCTATAAATCGATCTGATTTCTAGCAAACAAAACTTATAGAAATAGAGGAATTACTTACTGTATGTTTGGCTAAGAAATTATTTACGCAAGATCTTGGAAAAATTATTAAATTAATATAATAAACGCTATGTTATTTATTTAACTTTCTTATACAAAACGTTTTCTTAAAATGTTATGTTAAAAATGGTTTAGTTTAGTTCATGGAATAATAATTATTGGTTCTTTGACCGTCAAGATAACTACTAAGAGAGTTTCACTACTTTCGCTTCAAATATTAACGTCTACGATATTACATATTATTTATTTTACGATTTTAGCCGACAGGCTATGGTTTTTAAAACTTTCAATATTAGAAAAGAAAATGCTGTTTACTAACAAGAGCGCTATTATCACGTTTCAAAGAAATTCAGTAATTAAGACAATTTAACGCATTGAAACTTCCTAATTATCTTAATCAATGATGCAGAAGCTATAGCCTTATTATAAATTCGACGTAGAAATGATCATTTAATATGACATATATATATCTTAATTCGATTAACGCGTGTTTGCGGTTGCACGCATTATTTTTAGTACAAGAGATGGAAGGGTTTACACTTTTGCGTGTAAAAACCGTTGTTACGGTATAGGTATTTACTAACAATCTCGTAGAGTTCCAGTATAATCGTTATAATTATGCGCGAAGACTCTCGCACATGCAAACAATAAGTAAATAAATGTGCTTTTGACACGATTCCCATCATTTTACTCACGCAGTGAGTAATTATATACCTACATATTCAGCGTGCATAATTTTGCATAATAAAATCTTTAATAAAAGGACCTTGTAAGTTGCATTATTAGTATATTAGCAACACTTAAATATTATTCAAACATGCACTTCAAAAATGCAATTTTATATATCCCAATTTTTCGTTATTCAACATAGTTTCTAGGTATTATTCAATTAATTCAATTGTTAATCATTAATCATCTATTGGCAATCATTGTCAATTGTGATCACCATTACTGATTAGAATTTCAACAGAAAGATGGTTTAATATCCGATGTTTTATGTTCAATTAAAGCACATTCTTGTCAGTCACGCTACGAATTCAATCTGCATGCCCAGTGAAATTAAACGCATCGAAAATTAGTAAGGAGGCGGGCTGCAAAACACTTGGAGAGAAATCCTTTCGCCGATATGCACGAACGAACATCGAGTAAAATCGCTTCCTACAATAATCGAGAGAGTATCTGAATAGTTTCGATTGATCACTTTATCTAGAGATATCAGGCTTATAAATTATCAAATAATCTCTCTTGCTAAAGAAAATGAAACTGGGAAAGAGAACATAGTTTATATGACAGTTTCAATTATTGTATTTACTGTTTTTCTTGCATCTCGCACATTCAATATCTTGCAATGAAACGTTGCTTGAAGCCACTGCTAAGCTTATTGTTCTTGATACATGGCTTCACTCAGTTGGATAAGACTTCCAATATAAAGTCAATATTGGTCAAAATACATGTCCTCGTTATGAAAAAAATGGATATTGATAACAAAGCGAATTATTGGAATAAAATATATACGACAAGAATACAACGATTAAGCCTCATAATATTTGTTTCATGATTGCCACAAGATGAAATAATCTCTGTCATGTATTATATCGAAAACACCAAGATAATATTTACTTTTTAATTGACAAAATATATCACAGTAAATCTCATTAATCGTAAAAAATTTTAATGCACGGATTAAATATACAAGGGAAAAATATGTGCACATAACAGAATAGAATTTAATGCTTTTAATATCATAGCTTTCTCTGTACATTCGCACGAATTGATTTTCGTATTGTGTACTGCACGAATGCACTATTTAATGATTCTCACGACCAGTCCTTCAATGTACAGTCACGAAAGAAACTTAAAGTTAAACGGGGCGCATCTCTTTCTTGGCAGACCTATATCTGAGACGAAGCAAAAGTGCGCCGGTCTAACCGATATAGACCTATAATACTTGAACTAATACTATTAAGGAGTTAAGAGATAACCAGTTGGAAAACGAACGTTCCCAGTAGTGTGTCGCAGCCAATGGAGCTAACAACGTTCATTGATGCTTCTCCGGTCCAATAAAGTATCAAAATTTGTAACTGATTTCAAACTTTTGAGGGAAAAGGAAAACATATAAAAGAATAATCGATCAATAAAATTACTTCAATAAAAGCTATACTATACTCTATACTATTATCACGGAGAGTAACTGCGATAAAACTTGCTCTAATGCGCTTTAACTTTTGCAAAAAGTGTCCCGTGCTCCATAAAAAACGATAGATGGAAATGTCATTGCGTAAGTAATCCTTGAAGTAACGAGATTAATTATTAAGTTAACAAGATTATTATTAAGATATTCTAAACGCTGCTGCCCCATTTAATTAGAATCTCGAACTAATCACAACTTCAATGTTACAATTTTCAACATTCGAAAGCGAGAGGAAAGCGAGAGCAATTTATATTATTCTGTTTGGTAGACTTCACACTAGCGTAATCATGTTATTTGACAAGATTCTAACACCGTTTGCATCGATTATGTCTATAGAAATGACCGGAGGCGGGACTAACATGGCGTATCACGGCCTCAGTCAACATGTCAATTTCGATGTGATACCGGATCCAGGCGAGCGTTTTCAATTGGAAGAATTGATCGGCGAGGGTACATATGGCGAAGTGTACGCAGCATATGATAAAGAAACTGGCAACAAAGTAGCCATCAAAATAATGGAGAATGTCGCTGATAATATCGAGGAGATTGAAGAGGAATATTTGGTGCTGAGAGATTTAAGTCAACACCCAAATATTCCTCTCTTTTATGGTTTATTTCTAAAGCGAGCAAAGCCTGGTCAGGAAGAGGATCAATTATGGTTTGTGATGGAGGTACCGTCATTAAATTTCAAATTCACGAAAAAGAAAATAAATACGGCGCATAAATTTAATTCCAATAAAAAAAATTAAAGAAGTAAAGTCGTTAAGATTACTTGTATATAATTAATTGTAACAAGTTAACCGATGCTTCGTAAAAGCTGTTATTTATTCTATTGGATTCTATAAATATCTTCCATCAAAGAGAAAGCAAGAATCAATTAAGAAAATATCATACTTTCTAATAATTCGAAATTTTTATACAATTTTGTTGCTTTTCTGCAATTCCCACGTATATTAATTTGTCGGTCTTCTATGGAATAAACGGAATCGGGGTATGTAAAAAGTTAATTGCTCCGGTTCCAGTTGTGCACTGGAGGCTCCGTGACCGATCTCGTGCAGGGTCTTAAAAAACGTGGCAGTCGCCTAACGGATGACCAAATAGCTTATATCTTGAAGGAGACTGTCGAAGCTCTGATCTTTCTGCACAGTAATCACTGTATGCATCGCGACGTGAAAGGTCATAATATCCTTCTCACGGAAGAAGCGCGTGTCAAATTGGTCGATTTCGGCGTATCCTCGCATTTGGTCGCCACTCTCGCCAGGAAGAACACATCTGTCGGAACACCATATTGGATGGCACCAGAGGTGAGTTTGCCTAAGATATTTCGATGCCTTTAGAAGCAAAAATTTTATAATAAATAAAAGCGACGCGAAAATGAAATATGGCAATTCCAGCAATCTATTTGCCTCAGGTCAGTTGAGGAAAACAAATCTTGTGCATATGATATATATATCTCGTATAATTTCGAATATTCATCAGCTATTTCACACACATAATTTTAAAATACAACTCGTATCCTTCGGTCATGTTGCAAAACAGGTAATAGCTTGCGAGCAACAATTGGACTCCTCGTACGATTCGCGCTGCGATGTCTGGTCGATCGGCATTACCGCTATCGAGTTAGCCGAGGGTGATCCTCCCCTGTCGGAATTGCATCCCATGCGAGCACTTTTTCAAATTCCAAGAAATCCTCCCCCTTCCTTGAAGAATCCGGATATGTATTCGTCGGAACTGACAGATTTCATAGCCGAATGCTTGGTGAAGGATTTGGAGCATCGGCCGTTCGCCGGCGAATTGAGAGAGCATCCATTATTGACAAAGGTGGAACCAATCGTCGAGAAAATCAGAGAGCGACTGAGAGAGGAGATTTGTAGACAGAGAGCGGAAGGTCGCGTTCACCGGCAACCGGAAGTGACTACGAAACATGGCAAATTGAAGACGGACCGCAAGACGAGACCAGAGAAAATGTACATGGATGATCTGGCAGCTCTCGATATGCTATCGGAAGAGGCTATTGTCGATCAATTGCAGCACCGATATGAGCAAGCGCAGATATACACATATATCGGAGATATATTGGTTGCCGTTAATCCTTTTACCAATCTAGGTTTATACACCGGTATCGTAAGTATTTTATTTATATTAATTATTAGATAAATTGTTGTATTAGAGAGAAAAAGAGAGAGAGAGAAAGAGAGAGAGAGAGAGAGAGAGAGAGAGAGAGAAAGAAAGAGAGTATTCCACAACACATATGAATTATTTATTGTATAAACAATTAATGCAATAAATGGTTAATAAAATATAAAACGTTATAATTATTACAATAATTTATTATTTAGGAACAAAAACGGTACAAGGGACAAGCGAGATCGGATAACCCCCCGCATATATTTGCGGTTGCCGATGCCGCGTATCAAGCTCTATTACATCAACGTCAAAACCAAGCGATAGTCATCAGCGGCGAATCAGGTGCCGGAAAGACGGAAAGCGCAAATTTACTACTGAAACAACTTGTCTATCTCAGCAAGGCGCCGAATCGTAACCTAGAGGAGAGAATACTTCAAATAAATCCTATAATGGAAGCTTTCGGAAACGCCACGACCGGAATCAACGCGAACTCCTCCAGATTCGGAAAGTACTTGGATCTAACGATGACAAAAGGCGGAAAAGTGACCGGTGCGCGAATCTCGGTATATCTATTGGAACAATCACGAGTGATTGCTCAAGCCGAGTACGTTCTCAGAGATTTATAATATACACACAAAATTAATTAACAACCTAAAAACAACAAATTCTGCTACTTTTCAGAGGTGAACGAAACTTTCACATTTTCTATTATATGTACGATGGCCTGGAGGCAGACGACCGCCTCTCGGAATATTATCTCGACCCTACGCTTCGGAGATATCATCGATATCTCACGCATTATAGTCACACGTCGCAGACGCACATTGACAAGTTCCAGCAGCTCAAAATGGGTTTCAAGGTACTCGGATTTCAGGACAGCGAGGTAGACACGGTGTATCGGGTTTTAGCCGCTATCCTCCATTTGGGTGACATTGAATTCGCCGAAGTAGCAACACAAGACAACACCGACAATAAAAGCAGAGTCATCGATACCATTCCATTACGTAGAGGTAAGATTTTTCTTGTCCACTTTATATCTGTTACAGTAGTTTAGTATAATTATTAGACTATTATTAGAATCAATTATGATTTTATATATTATATATAATCAGTTAACTAACTAATAAAACTCGTATTTACATTGCACATCATAAATAAATCTCCATAAAAATATCACAGTCAATCGCGTGCCATTATTATAGAAATGCTTCGTTTTCAGTTTCGAAACTACTCGGCGTCGAACAGAACGATCTCCTAGAGGCCCTGACATCAAACTCAGTGATGACTAGAGGCGAGACAATTACGCGGAACAATACGGTAGCCGAAGCTCGTGCGGCTCGTGATGCAATGGCCAAAGGTCTCTATGGTCGGCTCTTCGATTGGATGGTCAACCAGATCAATTGTTTGCTGTGCTTCAGCCGCTCACCGAATTACGAGCCGCTGGCAATCGGGCTGCTCGACATCTTCGGCTTCGAGAACTTTCCCAGAAACTCGTTCGAACAACTCTGCATCAACATAGCTAACGAGCAGATACAGTACTACTTCAACCAGCACATCTTCACTTGGGAGCAACAGGAATATATGGCCGAGGGAATACCCGTGGATCTCGTCGAATTTTCCGACAATAGGCCGGTTCTCGATATGTTACTAAGCAAGCCCATGGGACTCCTGGCGCTCCTCGACGAAGAAAGTCGATTTCCCAGAGCGACCAATCGATCTCTGATCGGTAAGCATTCTAAATGCGTTATTCTATAAATGTATGTTTGCACTGCACACGCTGCTTTCTTTCAGCATGTTATCACTGTCATCACTGTCGAAACGTTTCAGAGTTTACTTTTTTTATAATAAATAAAATTTTAGTAAACTTCTTCACTTGATAACGATTAAGCTAATCATTATATATACAATTCTTCACTTAAACTCACCGCGATTTTAAGTAGTGCGTAAACATTTGTGCAAGTCATTTATATATTGTTAATTACTTTGATACTTCTTGGCAGAGAAATTCCACAACAATATTAAATCAAAATTCTACGTACGCCCAAAATCGGATGCAGTCTGTTTCGCGATATATCATTTTGCTGGTCGTGTTGTCTATCAAGCTGAAGGATTTCTTGAGAAGAACAGAAACTTTCTGCCACCCGAAGTTATTCAACTGGTACGACAGTCGCAATACGATATGGTTCGTTTCCTGTTCCAATGCCCGATCACAAAAACCGGTAATTTATACTCGGCATTACAAGAAAATGATTCGAGAAAATCACAATCAAACCAAAACACAAAGGTATGTATGTATTAAATTTATATTCTGTATATTTTTTTCATTTTCTTTTTTAATAAGGTTTTAACGGCATTTAAATATCTCGCAGGAACGTTATTCTAGTCGAGGTTTAGCATCACAATCGAGAGTTCAGCAGACAGTAGCGACATATTTCCGGTATTCTCTGATGGATCTATTACAAAAAATGGTGTCCGGTTCACCTCAGTTCGTTCGATGTATAAAACCAAATGACTCAAGAAGTTCACGTTTTTTCGACAAAGACAAAGTTGTAAAGCAGTTGAGGTATACCGGTGTCCTCGAAACGATACGTATAAGACAAAATGGATTTTCTCATAGAATACCGTTCAACGAATTTCTGAAAAGGTATTTTCAGATTGGCTACAATTACAAACGTGGAAAAATGCGAAATATCTTCTCATTTAACTTTTATCAATTGTACAAATCTATAAACTATACAGATATTGCTTCCTTGCTTTTGGCTACGACGAACGTGTAATTGCCAATCGGGATAATTGTCGGCTTCTTTTATTACGGTTAAAAATGGATGGATGGGCGTTAGGCAAGACAAAAGTTTTCCTGAAGTACTATCACGTCGAATTTCTCTCAAAACTGTACGAAGAACAACTGAGGAAAATAATTATGGTCCAAGCGTGTGTTCGACGATGGCTCGCGAAAATGAGATTTAAGAAGCAAAAATGGCAATTCGCTGTATCAGTGGTCACATTACAGCGTCATATTCGAGGATGGTTGTCCCGAAAACACACGGGAGAATTATTGGCTCAAAAACGTGCGAAAGACGAAAATGAAACGCTCGATTTTATGCTGAGTGAGTTCTATTCAAACTTTGGCAAGAAATTTTCTAAACAACTCCATCATTATGTATCCTCATTTATTTTCATATTTTCATAGATGAAGTGAAACGTAGAGCGCAAGAAAATACGGATATAAATAATCGCGAGAAACAACGACAAATACGTAAACATTTAGAAAAGAACGACGCCGCGACTGCCATACAAAGTCGTACGTATAAAAATTGTAATTTTTGTTGTACCACCTGTAATTGAGAAACGGCCGAGAATATTGTACTACATAACTAAACTTTTATAGATTTCCGAGGTTACACTATTCGTAAACGATTTGGATACGAGCTGGAGGAGCGTTTTAAAAGGATTTTGAACAATTATGACAACATATATGATGGTCATAAGGCACTGTTGCGCGAAGGGCTAAAACATGAAGATGCAGCTCTTATTGTTCAAAGATGGTACAAAAAAGAAGAGAAACTAGTCAGAAAGAAACCAGCTGCGAAGGATCCCGTACATCCTAAGCTACGGCAAGCAGATCTAATTCAATTTTCTCAAAATGTAAATAAGAATTATTTAGTTCTAAAATTAATACTAAAAAATATTTTATTTCTTTTTACTCAAGTTCAATTCTAATCTTTTTATTTAGTGTTATGAAGAAACCGTACTAACGATTGTCGACTATTAATTTAATTAAGTTATTAGCGGACTTTCTATTCATAGGTACATATGAAGAACCAGGAGGTACATAAAAATCTCCGTCGCAACAAACCAGGTATCAGATTGAGCGATATCGAGGAGCCGCCACTCGATTACGTTCGTCCTGAAGGATTTAACATGGTGCAGTCAATATTGCAGTATCGCAGCGGAACGCAGCCGCATGAGGAAGACAGTGTCAAGTATTATCAAGATCTGAAGGATGAAATGAGCAGGTAGATATATATATATATGTATATATAGAGGTATATAAAAATCAAAGCGCGTTGTGCTTTGACTTACAATTAATGTCGCGAACGAATCAGACACTTAAATACTTAATTTTCGAATGCTTTTGGCACTCGCATCGCAAGTGGTTCGGAATTCGAAGACGACGAAGTTGGCTGGGACTTGCCGTTGATACGGCTAGAGAATGACCTTCACTCATCGTCGAGGTACACTGTAGAATTGGTCAACTGTATCTATACTAATTTATTTTGACGTTAGTTATACCTATACATATATATGTATTTCCCAGCCGCTATTCACGTATTACAGAAAGAAAGAGGGTCGTAAAATACATGCCTAAACTTGAAATTATAGAAAGAGATTTACCAAACCAATTTTTAAAGCTTCAGCAAAGATTAAGACGCATTAAAGTTAATTTTGTTCAAATTAAATAAAAATTTGAATTTCTACAAATTTCTTTCTACTTCATCGATTCTAGTATATTTCTTTTACACATGCTCATGTTTAAAGATAATCGTCTCATAATCAACAGTGGTTCGTTGATGTGCTATGTTAGATCTTATCTACGTATATTAATATAAAACAAGATTATCCTTATATAGGAGTCGAAGGGATCATATTCTGGAGGTGAATGCCGAGAGGAGGGACCGTACAGCTCAGAGCAATTTCGTAGTGGCACCGGAGCAGCATCTGTCAAACATTTGGCACAAAGCCCTGAGACATCCACCCGATTTACGCGAAAACGAGAACTCCAAGAAAAGTGTCAGGTAAATATTACATATAATTGAATAAACACGCGAGATTTTATATGTTCTTGCGAGTAACTTGCATACGTTCAGTTTGATAATTAAAACTTATAGAATTAAGTTATAATTGATTTTTTTTTGTCATTCAAAGTTTATAAAGCATAAAGCAAACTTTATGTTTGCTAAACTTTTTTTACTTATTATAATAATGTAATTTATAAATTTTCTATCAAGCTATACTTTTAATATGACTAATTAGAAAATCAACTTATATCATATTTTAATAAATATCTAATAACTAATCTCGCATTTATCTTCTTACGCATGTTGCCAGAGGCATTATGGTAAATTTTCAGGTAAAGATATAAATTTTTTCTACCACTACTGTAACAGATATCTGTTTCTTACAATTAGCGGTTTTGTAATTCATAAGTAATTTATAGTCTCAATTTATGAAACAAAAATTATAATCTGTCTTAAATATGTCATCTTTTAAGCTTTTTCTCGAAGGGTGAATTCAAAAAGGAATCAATTTTTTCCAGTACAAGGGTTAATGACCTGCGTAGCAAGAACCTGCAATCATACACGAACGGGCAACGTGCAACCGGTTCTCCGCATATCCACGATCCACCTGGCCTACGACTCACGATCGACGATCGATATAACACCGTAAACGTAAACGAACGGCAGAATGTCTTCAATGAACAGAATCTCGTTAACGGTCACCATAATTCCGTCAACGAGTATCACACATCGATCAATGACACATCGATCAACAATCCTCAGACTCCCTGTAAAATAAATAACGGTGTTGCAAAGAGTCAAATAAAAATTTTGAATACTGAACAAACTGAGTTAAATAACGGCTTGATAAATAATAAATCAGAAAAGACGTCAGATCGATCGAATCATAAGCAAAACGGCTATCATATGAAAAATAATCAGAATAACGTGGATCATAAGAACGGTATCAACCGATTAGCGAATGGAAAAGCAACGAATCAAGGACAACTGCAAAACGATACTTTCAACATCACGACTAATCTCAGGCAACTTTTAAGGCCGACAGTGATTGAGAAGCGTCAGGAAAGTGCCAAGACCGAGTATGATACGGAAGACATTAACGGTCCTTACAATTTTAGGCAATTGCTAAGACCGACTGAATACCTCCCGACGGAATCTTTAAGGAAAAGGAAAGGAGGAATCGTTTCCAACGGAGTGCCACTGCCAAAGGACAAGGTTCCGGAGAAACACGTTAAGAGAAGAGCGCCGTTGGCACCGACCCAGAATAAAATGGGAAATGCAAAAAAGTAATGTTACTTTGTATAAATAGCCATTATTCAATAGAAATATCCGTTTCCAAGAAATTTAATTTGACGATGGATGATTTTATTTTTACGGATAATACCTGATACAAAAGTCACAGTTAACTGTTGTAAAATATTGAAAATTCTTAATAGTTAAACGTGTATATCTTTTCTGTTGCTGTATATGTATAAGTAAGTTAAAGTTCTATATCATTGCCATTTATATAAAAAAATAATCTGTCTGAT
>NW_020221746.1:499867-505989 GCF_003070985.1 Temnothorax curvispinosus
ATTCTTCCTTCTCGCAAAAGTACAATATTGTGTGCTGAACGATTTCGAAATCTGAATTCTCTTTATGGCTATATCGCTAATCACGATAAGTATTTGTAACATTCGTAGAAAAATAAGACAATACTAAATACTAAATAGTTTGCGATAATCAATTTTGAAAATATAATTGACAAAGATTAAACACTCTTGTAAATGTGAAATTTGACAGTAAATTTATGTACCTTTGTTGCAAAATGTAATTATGTGAGAACAATGTTGAACGAATCATGTTACGTTCGAGTACATTTAACTTTGTAACATAATTTATTACCCTCGTTATGGAAATATGTATGAGTTAGCACACGTCTAGAACTAGTCAAATCTAGTTTTACTTAAATCATAAGTGTTCATTATCTTTCCGATGTAGGTATGAATAAATTAAGTTTATTAAAGATTTATATAATTAGTTAATAATTCACTTATAAATAATTTATCCAAAGTAAATATAATCGCAGCTGTTTAGTTCCAAGTTCCAATTCATTCATCCAGAGAAAAAAGAGAGAAGCACCTGCCTTATAAATCATCCTCTGGGAGGATTAAACTTATCTTAACGGCTATGTCTCGATTAAATTTTGCTCCGTTCAATCCACGATTTTTACTTTTCTTTCCTTTTTTTTAAATTGTATAACTAACGCAGTCTATAGATGTATTAAACTAAATGTGGCTCGCGTAGATACTCGCTTAACGCATTATCGGTTAATTTTGCACGTTACTCATACGTTCTCTCTTTTCTCCTTCCGGAAGCTCAGGTGTTCAGGAATATCCTAGACCTATATGACTCTGTAACTCTGAATTACTGGCGGCCGTCATCGACGGTCTTCGGCGAAGAGCGTTAAGCGTTACGCGAGGAACCAAGAGATGGCTGGGAGTTGCGGCGTCGCGACGCCCGGCGCACCGGCGCGGCGCGGCGTCCGGCGCCGGCGCCGGCGGCAGTAGTTGCGTCGGCGTCGCCGTCGTCGTCGTGCGACGTCGCCCTCGTCATTGCCGGCTCGGGCACGGGGCTCGAAGACTATTGGTTGGTCCGTAGGTAGGAGGGTGTCTGGTGGCTATCCGCGACGGTAGCGGGGGCAAGGGTTGCAGTCGTGCCGGGCACGCGGGCGGGGGTAGGAGGGGTGCAACGAACCCTCTCGCCTCGGCTCGAGTCTACGGAGCACGGAGTTGTGTTCGAATCATGGCGACACCCGACCCCGTAGACCCAGCCACCCTAGAGATTAAGACCCGTAGCATAGAACAGACACTGCTCCCACTAGTGAAACAGGTAAGACGTGTTTCCGCGTGAAAATGCGGCAACCAGAGTTTTCATTCGCACCGGCGGCGCGCCGTCTCTTTCCCATCTGTCTCTTTCTGCCTGCATCCCTCTCTTTCTCTCTGTTTCTCTTCCTCTTTCCCCTCGCTCGCCCATCTCGCAGACCATCCTTCTTTCTCTCTCGTCGCCGACTCCATCTGTCTCGCGCTCATTCTCGGTCTCCGTTCTTCTCGTGCGCCCGGCACCCCCGCGTCTCGTTTTGCGCCTCTCGTATTCGCTCACTAACAGATTGAGATAATTTTTCCATCTTTGGAGTTACTCCCAAATCATTCTATCTCGCTGCTCCAATCATGCGTGTGAAAGCTATACGAGATGCTGATGCGCGCGGCGTAGGATCGAGCGAGCGAACCAGCGAACATGAGATGTTTGAGTGCGTGTATATGTGCATACGGCGCAACGCCGCGCCGCGCCGCGCCGCGCTGCCGGGGAGGTCGAGACGCACACAGGACAGCGCCACGCGATGAAAAACGCGAGACGCGAGACGGCGAAATGGGTGCGCGTACACTGCGATGCGAGAGAGATCGAGCAGTGAATCGAGTTGAAAAAGTGAGATCGAGAGAACAACTTAAGACGGTGACATGGGTCTCGCGAGATGCGCGCTCCGCTGACGCCATTCCGAAACTAGAAATAGCGCGATTCCCACGCTTTTGCTCCGCGTGTTCGACGTAGTTAAATTTTCGCTCATCATTTTTATCTTCGAATAAAGTTTCTCGTATTTCTCGTAACGTCGTAATCACCCCAATAGGTTCCGCGAAACTATAAAGTGCATTCGGGACGTAAGGATACTATTTCACGAAATTTGACAACTCTGATGCTACGCGTGTGTCCAATATTTGTCATGAAACGCACGCGGCATACAGAGTAACGGATATTTCAGTGGTCCACTCTATCTTTGTCACTCTCTTCCCCTCTCTTTTACTCCATCTTCCGCTCCGTCCGTCTGTCTCGCACTTGTTTCTGCACTTCTCTTTTTCTTCCGCGTTGCTCTCTTCAGTTCTTGTGGCGCACGCTCACCTTACCTTACCGCTTGTCGACGTCGACACTGGCGTGTTCGTGGAATTACATCGAATTTACGCTGCACCCTCGTTGCATAATCACCGGCACGTGCGCGATGCACGCACGCGAGCCATACACACAGATCCGCAGTTCACGGGTCAAAGGCCTTTAAATCGCCGCTCGTGACCAAAAAAAAATCACTCTGCTCGGTTTCCGCGCCATAATTGAGGAATTTTACGCGAAAAACATATGCAGCGTGCAAAGTTAACAATTTGAAATATCTTGCTTCGTTTCTTCAAAGAAATTTAGTTGATTAAAAATTGGATTGAATTTATATATGCTTGTTACATACGAATACTTTGCGTATCGAAATATTCACGATTACTTATGCGCAAGATATAAATCGATACTTGTTTTGTACTACTTTCAGTACGACCTACATAGTCGAAATTGTTATTTGGTTTGAAGTTTAAATTTTCAATAAAAACAAGTATAAATGCACAATGCACCGCATGCAGTAGATTGCACACTTACATTCATAATTTATATATAAATTGTTGTACATATATGTATATATATGGATAATTGACTCAAATGTCGAAATCATCAACATTCAATGAAATAGCGTCTATTTCGCCTCGCGCACGCTATCGACAACTATTTTATTATCTCACATATATCTGATAACAATTATTCAGCAAATTATGATTAAAATAATAATATATGCGAATTATCATTAATGACAATATATGTCACTAACATGCTTAACTGAAATTAAATGTATCACCAAATATCAAATAGAAATTTCGCAATAATCGTGATATATTCCAGAGAGAGAGAGAGAGAGAGAGAGAAAGACAAAAAGAAGCTTTATTAATTTAAAATATATAAATTTTATTTCTTGAGAAGACTTTATAATTGTGCTTGAAAGGAAAACTCGAAATATTTTCGGATATCTACTCCGATAACAAACTTATCTATGTAACAATGAAAAGTTTCCCTTTTGGAGAGCTTGAAAAACCGCAATCTATTCCGCGGTTAACTTCGTCAAATGAAACAGAGACCAATCTAATTTACGCTTTCGTTAAAACCAGCCGTGCCTAAAAAAAGGGATTACGCGGACCGATTCCTGCCTAGTGTCGCTTCTATTGAAATTGGGTGCGCGTCTCGCGCGCATGAAACAACCTGATTAGAGCTCGATCCAACTGAACAAAATCGTTATTCTCCTGGGACGAAGGAAAATAAGCGGCAGACAGGCAGGCAGGCAGGCAGGGAGGCAAGCAAGCAGATCTTAATCCGAATAAATTCTCTTTTTCTCTTTCGTTCGAGTTGTAGAGTTAATTTAACAATCGTCATTAAAGATATCGCTATTAAGAGAAAGGTTAAGAATTAAGGAACGGCGGAATAAGAGATAGTAAAAAGTCAATATAGTTTAGCAAACACATATCGATCGAATCGTCTGACGCGATAATTATCATCGATAAAACGAGAATGCGCGGTAGCAAGACTGGAGTAAAAAGAAGAACGGAAAGGAAATAGACGGAGGTTATTTCGAGAATAAAAGAGGGGTGCCGATCACAGCCCGTGGCCGACCTTCGTGTCGTGTTTATCGATATTTCTGGCGGCATGGCAGAGTATGCATATACATACACACAGCGCACACGTGTATGTGTTGGTTAAACCCCTCGGGTTAGAAGGGCGTACGAGTGGCTTGGCTGGTGCATGGCACAGAGGGCGATCGTTACGAGCTGCAGCCACTTGTTAGAGCTCCGTACGTCTAGCTGCCCCCGCGCATATCTCCCCCTCGCCCTCCTTTCTTCTTCTCGTTTCTTCTTATCATCTTTCTTCTACTTTTTCGCCCTTACTGCTATTTAGCCTTCAGCCTTCGTAGGGCTTCAAGTTGCTTTCTTGGCGACTTCCGTCACGATTTCGCCTCGCGCCGGATTTTGTATTGACCGTCGCTACTGCCTTCGTGAACACCTACGTATCTCGCATATTTCGATCGCAGCCTTCTGCATGTTGGAGATTGTTCTCAGATACATGGAGAAATAAATCTTTAGTACTTTAGTAAACAAAACTGTCACTCTCTATCAGAAAATGTTTAAAAATATCAAGGAAATTCAGGAGTTTAAGAACTTTTGATTAAACCTGTTGACATTGTCTTGTCAAAATAAAATTTCATACAATTCGGGTTCTATATCCTTTAAACTTATGTAAATATATATATGTATAAAATTAAAGAAACTGTATTAAAAAATGTAGAAACAATTTTGTTTCAATTTCTTAACAATCACTCAACTATCTGACTGATATATAATACTAAAAATTTCATAAAGTTCTCCCATAATAAAATATTATAATTAATAGATAAATAAAAGCGGTCTCTATCTCACAAACAAAAATTATGAATATGCATGTGTATATATGCAAACATACATGTAACAAAATGGGATATAAGGTAGTTTAGCTCGTCATTGCAACAATAACATATATTTCAAGAGAGGAACTCTTCATTATAGCCCAAAGAGAGCTAAATCATACTTCAAATATCACGCGCAACAACAGTGTGCTGAAAATATCTATGTTTTGTACGCCAGCCAGAATTACCCATTTCTATTCGTTTTATTTATATTCATTCGCATTTGTATCTCTCACAAAATTGCTATTACTCTGTTTTACTTGCTACGGATGTCTTAGCCACGTTAAATATGTACGAAGATATATCAGCCATTACCAACTAAAATGATAACAGTGAACAGAGGACAAACCATCGCCTCAGACTTCCTCGAGAATGCCATTCTTGGACATTTCAATTAACTCCGACCCCCGATCTAATCTCAAATTGACCCTTACGAGCACGTTAATGACTGTTAGCCGCAGACGCAGAAGAGGAGTGACAACTACACGAATACTATTGTATTTAACTTCTCCCTTTATTTTAGAAACTTCGTGCAAGACATCGAATTTTTCTAATTTTTTCTCTGAGCTTGATTTAATTGAAGGCAAAACTATAAGAAATTCTTTGAAACTAATATTTCGCGACATTATACAAATTTTATTAATTACGAATTAAGTTAGATATAAGTTGTGTAAACGTATAACATTTTAAATCATGATATTCCACAAGTATTTAGTATAAGAGTATTATAGCAAGAGACATTAGAAAATCCTGTATAGATTAGGGAAATATATTAAATTATATTCTATGTTATTCGAAGAAGATTTTAAATATGCAAGACAATTTGCAAAATATCCAACTGTGATACGCCAGCGGGAGAGTGCGACTGCTTGTGCCCCATTGTTAACGTTATAAATAACCTCTCCAGTCAAAATAGTAAAGTGGACAAGTGAACAACGTGTACTCGCGATGAAAGCAGTGACAGTTACCGACACTCAACGATTTTTTTTTCATAACTCGAATATTTCGATATAACTTTCGTGCATGATACACTTTTACCCAAATTTTTTTCTTCAGCTTCTTTTTAATATAATGAGTAAATAAATTTTCTTTCGAATTCGCGATTACTACTTGCGTCCTCTCGAGCGATATTCGCCGGGACGCAATAAACGCGTTGTGTACGACGATGGAATTTCTTATTTGGAGACAGATCAAACACACCGAGAGCCATTCTACTAATATTGACTGTCGGCCTATCCGACGGTATCCGACCAGACATTCGATCAACGATACCTTCGAGTTATAAGGAAGTCGCTGATTCTTATGAAACGTATACTATATATATATATATATATATATATATATATATATATATATATATAT
>NW_020221746.1:506089-506776 GCF_003070985.1 Temnothorax curvispinosus
TATATATATATATATATATAGAATGAGTCATCATTGATCGGCGTGCATCATTTAAGTCTTTCTTAGAGTCTTTCGCAGTGATGACCGAACGTAAAGAATTGACAAGCCGATATTAACCACGTATCAATCACTGTCAGCCATCCGATAATACCACTGGAAATTATTCAACTCTGAAAGGCTCGCGTAAAAAATCTGATTATCCGGTTATCAGTCATCTAATATTAATCACGGTATTTCGATCTTGTTTCCAACAAGTAGAACCGTATAATGATAGACCTCGTTTTGCCCTGTAAGCACCGGGCGGTGTGGAATGAATCCCGCTTCGCGTGGAAAATTAGTAACCCATGTGAAATTGTACATACAATAGTGAATAGAACCTCATTTTGCATTGCAAGCACCGACAAGCGATGCGCGTGATGTAGAGTGAACTTCAAATTACAAAAGTTACAAAAGTTTGGCTTTATATTTTTTTAAATAATACTATTTGTACGATAAAAATTACTGTATAAAGTATAAAAAAACAAGACTACTTTTCATTTTTTATGTCATTTTTATTCGTACACTATAGCACTAACTTTTTTCCTTAACAGCTTTTTAGTAAATAACGAGCGACAGCTGAGAGAGAGAGAGAGAGAGAGAGAGAGACAGAGACAGAGACAGAGACAGAGACAGAGACAGAGACAGAGA
>NW_020221746.1:506876-547889 GCF_003070985.1 Temnothorax curvispinosus
AGAGAGAGAGAGAGAGAGAGAGAGAGAGAGAGAGAGAACAAGGTTATTGGAGGTGTCTTCCCTAAACAGGAGTTTTACCAAATTAATTAATGCTCATAGAGTACAGTAGTGTGTTTCACTACAGTTCTCCGATGGTTAAAGGTAATTGAAGGCCACGAGGCCGAGTAAAAAGAGAAAAGTTCTTCGCGAAATTACCCTATATACACGTTGACTTCAGTATTTCTTTGACGTCGAGGCGAACGTAAGATAAATACGATATTTGTTGAAAAATTGTGCGCTTGATATTTTTGTAAATTAAAATCCGGAAAAAGAGCAAGATAACCAATAAGACAAACTTCTAGAAAAAATGTAAAAGATTCACATCCTAAGTGAGTGAATAACTATACTTGACTTACGCTAACAATAAAAGAGTCACATATATTCCCTCTCAACTCTTAAATTTCTCATCAAATCTTTCTTCTAACAATTAAATAAAAGAAATTATTTAGTTTTATACATTTCTTAGAAGTTTATACATATACATTACAAAATTTAAAAACAAAGTTCACATTTATTGCTAATTTAACTAGAACGAGAAATAATAGTTTTCGAAAAAGCAAATAACGCAAATAAGCATGTTCATTCCCGATCAATAGCGACATATTGTCATAGAAAACAATCCTTCGGTCAAGATACACATATGGTTGTGATCAATTTAAAAAATTTTTTAAATATGACTGCGTTTCTGCCTCGAGGGTATTGCATAAAAATGATGTCGCGAAACATTCTAGGTATTAAACATAATACTTACAGAAAGAGAATCGACCCACTTGTGACGACAAGATGAAATTAAAATTGCGGAAAATAAAGAGAGAAGTGCTGACGAGAAAAATGTGAGAATTTTCAGAGTACTGCAGCTACGTACTGCAAAAAGAGACGAAAAGAAAGGAGCAAGCAATATGTTGTACATGACAAAGAAAAAACAACGATTTAACTATATACTTCGTTATTTCAATTTTAAGACATTTTCGCGCAATTCGTGCTTATTTTGTAACAATACGAACAAGTTCATATAGGCTGTACTAAAAATAATTTATTCTAAAAGATAGAATGATAATCATTTGACTGATTGATTATGAAGGATATCGATATTACGCGTCACCCGCAAAGTCATCGATAATATCACTTCCGTCGCTGCCGCCATTACTACAACCCTCCGAGATGTCATCGTTTAGTTTAGCGGTTTAGCCTATATCTAAAAGAATGAGTCAATTCACCGACCCGTGGCTTTCAGCGCGCATCAGCCGCATGCAACAAAAGCGAATCGCACTTGACGATGAACGCAACAAAGTCTCCCGCGGATGATGCACTGATCGCAAATGTCAAACAAGAAAAATGCCGGACTCGGCTCAAAGTGGGTCGTGTCGACAAAGAAAGTGAGACGAGGCGAGGCGAAGCCTCCCGCACGTTTTTCCGATAGCTTTTATCCGCGCAGTTATGTCGCAGTTGGTTTCGTCTCTGGTGCATTGTGGAAGCGCGCCATTTGCCCATTTGATATTCAGGCCTCGACGTCGCGCCGATCCGATATGATATAATATGCCAAACGTTGCGCGCCGTCCTGAGACGAGAAGAGGCCGAATAATGTCCCGGCGGTAGATCATACACGCGGAGTTATCGATATTCGCCTACGCGTGAATTAGCGCTAATAATCGCCCTTGGTAATCTCAATAACGACGACGAGCTTCTTCTCGCGGAACAACAGAGGAAGAAAATGTTGCTCACACGTTACCGGAAAATACGGGTGACGGTTTTGGTTCTGGTTTTCGAGGACGTATCCTCCTTTCCTTTTGGATATCCTCGAATGTCTCCAGACGTTCTCGCAAACGTTTCAAATTTCTCCTAATTTCGAACTTAGCCCGTGATTAAAGACTGTAATGAGCGCGCGGCCGGGCGAAATTAATGTTTCTCACTGAACGGGAATGTATGTTCTAGGCACGTCTTCGACGGAAGAAACGAAATTGAGTTTCATACATAGGTATAATGGGCTCATCGATGGTAAGTCTTTAATAGGCAGTGTCGAAAGTACCTGCGGCTACCTAAATGTGATGTGTTACACTTAGAGTTATACATAGATGACTAGCGATGTGAACGACTGATTGTTCCATGTGATAATAGAGCAGAACACTAGAAAGCAACATTATTCTTCGAATTTGCAAGTGTCGACGTTGTATTGTTATCTGTTTGTTTTTCTGTAGAGGCTTCACATGGTCGGCTAAGCATGATGTTTATACAGTTTCGTCAACACGACGATGTCTATATATATTAAAGAAACAATTAGTTATTATTACAAATGGCCAAGCGTAACTATGACAAAAACGTAATTATTTACACAACTTCGAAAATCTCCGTAATAAATATATTTTTGCTCCATCAAGCCGGATTCAGACCAAACAAACGAGCGCAAACAAACATGAATAAATAACTTGCTTCGATAAGTATAAAGTCAGTGCGTCTATATTCGCAATGTTATTTGCATCCATTAAAGCAAGGTATTATATTCATTCGTGCTTGTTCATGCTCGTTTACTTGATCTAAATGTAGCTTTAGATATACACTAGAGCTTCATTTTGATAATAATTAAAAATCTATTTAGATGCTTATCTTTTTCATCATTACTATCATTTTCATTTAAAATTTACATTAAAATCTTCATGGATTTTTGCAAACAAATATGGACACGAAATTGAACTTCTTCAATCCTTTCACAAATGTATTTTCTTAAGGAATAAAATTGCAATTTTTTTTAAATTTGTTATTGCATATTATTCGAGGAAATAGCATCTCTGAGACAGTCCAATATTATTCTGAATAACTGTTCGTATGCGACAGACATAAAATGGCGCCTTCGATCGTAACTTGTTATACGGGTTATGTATTCCTTCGCACATAAAACATGCCGTATTTGACATGCTTGCAGTTTGCAGTGAGTAAAAGAGTTTCATAAATAGGGATATATCCTGTATACTAACTTAAGTATCAACGCGAAGCTTAGAGTGAGATGAATAGATTTCAGAATTTATGTGCAACTTTCTAGTTTGCCATAAAAATTCCGTAAAAATCTCAATCTAATTAAAGTTAACATATAAAATAAAGAAATAATATTTTAATCATGATTACATAATGCATTTCAAATGTGCTACGCACACACACACACACACACAATATATGTATATCTATATATAAAATTTCTTTCGAAGTTTCAAAGAAACAAATATTTAAATTGTTCGTTCATTATTTCTATATTAAAAACCAAGATAGACTTAGAGAGCGATTATTTTGAATTTTTTTTCTCAAAGTTTTTCATTCGCTAACTAATCTGTTGCGGTTACAGGTTTTTTTTATGAATCTCCGTAAAATATCTGCTGAATTTGATATGGAGATGGAAGATCCTGTAAAAATGAAACCCATTCGACGAACGAAGCAAAGTTTTCCAGATCAATGCAAGATGAAAAAGACTGACTTTATTACGAATTTAAGATAAGCAAGTTTTAGTGAATTTCAGGATTTACAGATATCAGCTCTTCCAGAATAAAATTTCTACATATACATATATGTCATATCGAAAGTTTTTCTTAAAACCATCAACTCGTAACCTGGAATCTATCCAGTTAGGAATATTGCCAAACGGTGCCTTAATTGAAAATCATAAAAGAAATAGGAAGACTGCGTTTCTTCAGTGCACTTTTTATTCTGTCACGTGTTGCTATATCGCAATATAGTAAGATATCATAAATCATATAGCTGAATGTCGCTAACAAGAAAGTAATTTATCAAGAATCAAATTTTATAAATAATAAATTAAGAATACGCAAAGAATGAATCAATTCAGCGAATTTTCGCTAATGACTGCTCTGAAATCATAATACTGATTTAGATTCCAGACATTCAATTTACTTACAATTCTTGATAGTTTACAATGCCTTTCGTAACTTTATCACTTCTTACTAAAGAAGAAATGCACTTTCCTTTCGCTTTTATCTGTATTATTATGTGTTTTTTGCCGTCAATTAACCAAAAGACTTGAAAGTGCTGGCGCTACTTTCCGAAGACTGCGAACTTTGTTCTTAAGAAGTAGCACTTTTTGCGACACGACGATAGAAAATCTTTAAATGAAACTTAGAGCAACTCGAGGGAGGAGCAAGTAAACGTGCAAGAACGCTAATTTACCGAAATTTACAGCGATCGACGTGTCACCGGAATATTTCGGTATCGATTTCGGAGATTCAAGGAGGAATCGAATAAAAACACTAAGCCTGCCACGAAATTCTTCATTCAGTTTTCACGCGATAAAATATGGTATTATGGTATTAGATAGTGCCTAGGTACTACGGGAACGTACCGTATTTGAAAGACTGTAGAAGCCATTTACGGCAGATGAGTATAAGATATGTACCCGCTGCAACCTGCTTCGGTACAGCATCATAAATATATTTTACATTAACTATCTTACGTATCTACATCCGTGCAATCTTATTTACTCCTTCTCATCTCGATGATATCGTAAAAGGAAATCGCTTAAAATGCACATCTCGCAACGCGCCTTAATTCCAGAACATGCTCGCTGGTCCGTAGAAATTTCCGCCCTCGTGTGTATCATTTAGGATGCCTTCCTGTCGCTTTACCTTTACCCCTACGTCGTAATCTGCGGCTTTTATCCATACACTCGAGCGTACCTCATATTTCGTACCACTGCTCTTGCGCCGCGCCACGTTGATACGTATTTCTCTCAAGAAAGATATTAGGCACAGCATCCACCTCGCTTCCCCAGCGCGGCGTATGTTAAATAATAATATTGTATTGTTATATTAGACAAAAACGCAAAAACATGTTTATAAAGTTATTTTATAAATAACTTTATAATGTATGCGCTCAGAGATGGCACTTTCAACTTCTATAGCTACTACCTATAACACGCATAACATATTTGGCAAGTTTGTAATCGCTGCAAGTATTTGTTGCTCAACGACTCTTCAATTCAACATTGACGACGCATGGCCAAATGTCTCATGCGAGATAGAAATCCTTAGCTACTCAGAAAAGCGAGAGAATATACGTACTAGCCCCAGTACTAGCTGAGTACCTATGTACTTCCGACTATATATGCCATCGCATACGCAGATACTCCATTGATGCCGTGTAGAAGTACATACGTATCTTCCAATTAGCTAGAACTTTCAAATAGATATAGAGCAGTAAATGTGTCTTCCTTCTCTTAGTTAGCTTTAAAAAAGTAATCATTGTCACGTCCAAAGATTTCTTTTTTCGCGGTATCGCTCGGTAATAACGATTTTTTAAACTATAAGGCTACCACAAATATACATATGACAATCACGTCATTCCTTTGTTCGGTCATTTCGCTACCCTAAGTTATTTTTTTTCTTGCTGTCCAATTCTTTTCCTCAACTTTTTTCAGGTCTCTCATCTCCTAGGTAATGTTTCTCATTCGTGCGAGTCGTGACAATTCGTTTCTGGTGTCTCCTTATCACGGATTATTTTGTTATTGATACTGCCGAGACAGCGTTTCTCACAAGCGACTTTCTCATTAAGGACGAAGTACATATAAATTTGCTATTATGCCCATAAATTAAGTCTTGCAGTTATTCACATTTTCCTCTTTCACTCCGATAATAATTACGCTATCGAAGCTCTCACCCTTCTGTGAAACCCTAATTGTGTCACATTTTTCATTAATTCTGAAATTTAATGTATCCGATGACGATAGCTCCATTATTCGTAATCATGTTACACTACTGTATTCAGTATCAAGGTAAGAACCTAGACAAGACATTACAGCAGGATTATCTAATTTCCAATCACGAGTGATTACAAATCAATCTTATTATAACGCTCTAGCGAAGCGCTTCACGGTCGCCGAACGTACGTGTTAAAACTGACGTGAGAATCGAAGAGCTACATTAAAGGCCAAATATGCAACATAAATATAAGCTTTCAAATTTCATCTCTCCATGAACTTTGACGCCAGAGCCACACCTCCGACATTTCGTAATTCTGGAAAGTCGTAATTATAATTTTTCCATGCGTTAATTGTATTCTATAAACACTTGATGGAAAAACTCGAATGCTTAAAACTCTGCACGTTATATTTACTGATAATAATATGAGTTTCATTAAAATTATTCAACGAGTTCATATTAGATTAGCAACAATAACAATGTTCATATAGACATAAAAAATTAATAATGCTTGCGTAATAAACATTTATAAGCACATCTTATTAACAATTAGATATAAACAACTTATATATCTGCAAATCTATTGCCTCGATATTCTCTCTCTCTCTCTCTCTCTTTGTCCCTCTCTTCCTCTCTCACTATTCCTTGTGCGCAAATTTTTATAATAAGCCTAGAATTCATGTTGACATAAAAAATTACCATCGACATCGTCTTTCGATTCCTATCAAACTCTCATTGAGAACAAGGATCTCCCGCGCTTTTTAGGCAGTTAAAGAGGGGCAAAAAGTGAGCGTTCCCCTGGACGGTGCATCACGGAGCATGCAAAAACGCGACTCTATCGAGTCGCAAACAATGATCCCCAAGTCATTCCCGGCTGCCGTTACGCACGAGGTCAGACAGAGCGTGTCGCACCAACCCGGGGATGACTAAGGTCGAAAATAAGACGACTCGGCTCGATGTCGGGCGTAAAAATTGAGATTTCGCGGGCGAAAGTACGGGGCTGCCGACGTATTGATTCTCGGTCGGTGGAGAGAGGCAGCAGCGCGCCTGTGCCCGGCAGCCGTTCATTCGTTCACGTACACCAAGAGCGAGAGCGAGAGTAGGAGCGAGAGGGTAACAGGCGGATTCGGGGTGGGAATACTAGTGCGAGAGCGAGACAGATTCACACAGCCGCACTCGTCGTTCCCCGTGGATCCTGCCACCGAGCACCGAGTCGCTGCTTCCGAGTCCAGTCTTCCCCTAGGCACTCGGCAGGTCGGTACCTGTTTCTCGAAGCCGACACGCGCTCCGTCATTCTCGCGCGCACACATACACAAGCATACATCCCTTACGTACGTCACTCGCCCTCATATATAGATACATATATGCTCCTCTCACGGTTCAACCACTCACCCTTGCGAAACGGCGTCGCGTACTCGCGTACGGACACGTGTGCCTAAGTGTGCGCACACGTATAAGTGATACGTGCACACAGATACACGCATATCCATTTTTCCTAAAATCACACATATAACACACACACACACACACACGCACAATATAACCCACACACCATCTACATATCCACACGTATACACACATGTCGCATCAATAGTCGCGCAATCAACGATACGCGCGATACAGATAGATACGTGTTGCGGTGTACAAGTATGCACGCGAGTTAGAAGACAACGTCATAGTCAGGAAAGAGAGCCGAAAAACCGCAAATATAGGTGGTGCATACACACATCAGCGTGGCTCACATGTCGCCGCCCACACTGTGTACGCGCGCACGCGAGACACCAGCGACGAGTCGTGCACCCTTAACGAGCGGTCGTCGTCATCGTTGACCGTCAATCACGCGTGCCGATCCGCGTGGGAGCAGATTCCTCGCCTAGCCTAAACAATTGCCTGTAATCTTTCCGATCGAAAGGTCCTTCAATTTGTCGTAGATACATCTTTCGCGAGAAAGATCGGTCCGGCGAGTTCAATCCGAGTACACGAACGAGCATAACGATTATTGGAATACACTGGGTCCCGGAGCGCCACTTCGAGGAGTAAACTTTCGAGACTCGGAGTTTCCAACCGACGCCAAGGCGTCTTCGAGAGAAGTAACCCTATAGCGTCAAAATAGCGCGTCAACGATCGTTTTAACGAGAGGACAAAACCAGAGCCTAAGAAAAAAAAGATCGCGAGAAGGCGAGGATCAGCAACAATCCACTTTGCCGTCAACGGGTCATGCACCTCGTTGAGAAGGTGACGACGAACTTGCAAGAGCGAGCTCGGCTCGACACGGCGACCTCACTTGCTTGAAGACAAGTTCTGGACCTGTAGTAGCAGCCTAAACAACCAGTGATCTTCCTACAGATATATAGACAAATATATACATATACATATATACATACATACATATTGCACATACTTGACCGTCGTACGCGCGTCTATTTTTGTTGCCACCGTCGCGCGCCGCGCAAGAAAGCGGCTTAAGAAACGACGAAGTATAAAAGAGTTCCAAAATATCACTTGTTAAAAAGAACACGAGATCACTTGCACTAAGGAAAGAGAGAGAGAGAGAGAGAGAGAAAGAGAGAAATAGAGAGAGAAAAGTAATATTTCTATACATATAAGAGACGAGCATACATATCTTAACGACGTTGACGATTTATAGTATATTTTGATCATACGAAAAGCCGGAACAAAAAGTCGATGGCTAAGGAGAAGAGCAGAAAGAAGACGAAGATATAACCGAAAAAACAATCGTGACAGGCACAATAATAAACGACCTTAAAAACAGAATATAGTATAATTAACGATAGATTTAAAAAAATATATAATAGTGCGATAAGACTAGAGACGGGGTCCCGGTGGATTCGTATCGTTGAAATTTTGTATGCCGGCGGTGTATTATCGACGAGGAAGCATGTACGAGGGTGGCATGGCTGGTGAACGACAGGTATGTTCCCGCAATGTAACGATCCACTGATATGTCGAGATTATCTAAAGTTTCATCATATCGGCTCCATCAAAAAAGAAATTTTTTAAAGTTGCCGTTGTTTTATTTACATGGATTACTAGCGTACACGTTTTATTAAATGTAACACTAATGATTGTCACATATAATGCCTATGATAAATGTGTGCTCTTTATGGATGCATCAGAGTTCTTCTTATTCCACATTTCAAATATTGCATTTAACATTTCAAGTCCGCTTTATGTCTCAGCTTACGTGACATATACCTACAAGTGTATTAAAGCGTAAGTTTATTGTATATGATGTATGTACCAATTTTCAAAACAAATTACATCACATTCCCTTAAATCCATCTAAATTATTATCTAAAATCCGTTTCAACGTATAAACCTTTTTATATACGTGAAAATAAAAAATATATACGATAAATGAGAGAGAGGCTCTTTATTTATAACATTCTCAGAATAAATCAATATGATCTGATAAATATGGCATAATTCTAGAAAGAATTCGACATTTAGAAAACTTTAGATATCTCTTCAGAATACAGCAAAATGGTAAACTCGGAAAAGCTTTAGGAAAATGCCAAATCTCCTTAGAAACCGGGAGAAACGTCATAAAGCTCTACCGAGAGAGTTACCATTTATCGCGTCCGTATAACCAAAAGCTGATTTGAAATTCTTTGTTTTGCCGTGAAAGTATAAAAAGAAAAAAATTAATGAACGTCCAGAAAACTTTGAACAAAAAATATGAAACTGTGATTCACATTTTAAGTATGTATTTCTTTAATTTATTTTAAACACACAAATTTATTATCCCCAAGCAAGTCTTAAAATATATATTCAATTATAAGTTTTAATTTAAATAAATAAAATGGCAAAAGTCACATTCAGGACGTAAATAGATAAACGTATGATTGAAATAATTAAAGCACGATTAATATAGAAAATACAAAATATTTATCTTAATTGCATTTAATTACGTTGAATTTTAAAAATTAACAAAATATTAAAAAAATATGTTTAAACCATTCTAAATTCAGTTAAGGGAATAACCACACATTTTGTATATTAATACACATTGATATTTTCATACACATTCATATTTTCATGTAATATTATTCCTGTGAGGTATCACTCAGAGAAAGATGACTTGCCCGCAAAGGTTGAACTCATGTTAAAAGGATTCTTCGTTCTTCTATAGTAGAAAATTTCACAAGAATAATATGCTAACCAAGCCAATGAATAATTATATTTCCTTCCGCGATCCTAATGTAATTTGCATAGAAACGTATAAATTCTACGAACGAATATATTATGTTCTACTTTTTCATTTGTACGATGTATCTACAAATAACATGAAATAAATTTCCATTAAAAAATAATTCAGCAATTCTAGCTCGTTTTTTTACCAGTCGTAAAAATTGTAAATTGATTTAAAAACATTTTGAAAAATTCTCATTTCTGAAAATTATGTAACTATTTTCATTTTTTTAAATTAATAACCGATTAATTATTAACCCCGATTCTTTTAAGCTTATATTATCGTGAATGATTTATTCGATAAATATTACTTAAAAGTAGAGAACTATGAAAGAAGAACGCGAGAAGAAGGATATAAAGGCCATTAATCAGTATCAAGTTAACTGTGTAATGTTTTAAAAATAATTCTGGGAAGACTCTATAAGAATATAGCACAAACTAAACTTTAACAAAATCTCGTCAGTCGCTGTCTTTCGATCCGGAACGACGTGTCACCGGTCTGTTCCGTTCACACCATGACTGCGGCTCGCTCTAGACTACGACTTTTTTAAACCTTGACAATGTTAGTTAAACGGCAAGAACTTTGTGAGCAACTAATGCAATTGCGATAAATATAGAAATCTCTTGATAAGGACACAAAACCAGTGTCGAAACGTCGAGTTAACGGAATAAAAATAAATGTCAGTTTGGTCAATAATATAACCTGTGTTTAACAAAATCATACAAATAGAAGATAGGATCTATAGGTGAAATTTTTACCATAAATCCTGATAGACTTATCCATATGGAAAGAGTAGATTGTTGCATCTCAAAGTATTTGCGGTGAGATGGATTCGCGTTGTAATCGATTTTTCCCGAGGCTACAGATATTTACGGTATATAAGCGCATTTATCTCTTACATAAAATACAGTCGTTGTATGCGTTGAATCGAAGAATGAAAGAGAAGAGTTCATGCGATTAAAATTGCACCTACTTCGATAGCAAGTGTAATTGAGCTTCACGAAATCTAAATTGAAATGGATGGGCGGAAGAGAGTTAGACGAGCGCAAGAAACGTCGAAAGAAAATTAGATGCCAAATTGACGTAAAATAACATTCCCGTAAATTATTGATAACCATTCCAAAATTGCAAATAGGAAAACCTCCTCTCGATAATCGGTTATTTTGCTCTAGCAGTATTATTTTAAACAAGATTCCGTTCAAATAGAGAAGAGGTTTCTTCTACCTCCTATTTCGTACACACACACACACACACACACACACACACACACACACACACACACACACACACACACACACACACACACACACATAAAACGCTATCGAACCCTTGAACCCTCTCATATTAGGAAGAATTCCCGGAGGAAATTACTCTTCCAGCATGATTCCGTATAGTATAAATGGTGAACTAAACATTTCAGCTCGATTTGTAGGCAAAGTCGAGAATGTCAAAATCTTCTTTTGACATTCAACGACTTATACAAATTTTTACAAATTTCAGAAATTATAACAATATATTATATATTAAAAGAGCTAATGTGACATCGTACCCAAAATGTAATATAAAGATATGTATTATAATTTAATATATTTTATCAATAAGTCATATTTTTTTATAGCAGAAAGTTGTAATAAAAGTATAATAATATATTGATCAAATTTATAAAATGATTTTTATACTTCATACAAATTAATTTGAACGATCAGCGTTACATTTTCCGTCACGTTAATTATCCGCGTTTGAAAATATGCGTTGCGTTACTAACATGGATATTAATAAAGTTGTAAAGCGTCGAAAATAAAACCGTGTGACTTATCCGGAAAGCTCATCTACGTGCTTTATAATTTAAAGTCACGCAAGTCTATTAACACTTGTGTCAAGCTCACACGCTGCATGTGTCAGCCTAATCTTTTCACGATGATCGCGATGTTACAAATTTGAGTTCGCGTGATTCAACGATTTATTTACGATTTTAGTAAATTTTAACGTTACGTGCGACTTACGTAAAATACGTAATTAACTGTGCATTCTATTTCTCTCGTAGTGGAAATCTGGTTTGCGTTACGTTTGCGTAGTCCATCGGAAACGAGTTACAAAGGGAGATTTATGCGCCATTCGCACGGCAGTAAAACGGCGGACGAGAAGTTTGTTTTTCTATCACAACAAAGCTCGCGGTCTTGAATAATTTTCAACGATTAAGAGCATGTCATTTGCAAAACGCATTTCTATACCATTTGCCACAAACACGTCGCACTTTATTAACTCGATGTGCTCATTTTAAAACAGTACCAGAAGATCGTATGTATTAAGCGATGTATACTAACGAAAACATCTTCAATAAATGCAACAAATTAATTCAAATTAATTACAAAAGATAACTACGTAAAATTTCAAGAAAGATTATTTTAAGACAAAGATATTTAATATATTTAACTGTCAGATTTGAATAAAAAGTAAATATTTAACAGTTTAAAACATTTATAGTATAAAGATTGTAATTGTCCAGTTTGCTAAATAATTTTTAGAAGAAAAAAATCAATTTAGCAGATACGGGTCTGCTTAATTCTGGAGCGAACATCATATAATAAATATATCATGAAAATACTATATTTAATCGAATAGCCTTCAACGACAGTTTCGAGGGAGGAAGGAAATCTCGTGGCATATCTATGGAATCGCCTGAAATCCAATCACGAATAAACGGATTACCAGGGCTTGCTCTATCTTTATTTATACAACAACATCGTTAACCGGGATGGGTTGCATGAAGAGGATTTTCATAAAATTAATGTATTCAGTTACGATGGAGGAAATCATATAGGACAAAGGATATACCTTTTGACAATCTACAATATTTATATAACTTTATTTGAAATATAGAGTATCCTTTGATTTAAGAGATTAAAAAAAAAAGATGAAAAATAAGATATTGATTTTTGTAACAATGTTAGAGAAAGCAAGCCGTCAATTGTTAATTTTGTACATTACAGATAAATTACTGAATATAGACTGTTTAAAAAATTAGCGTAAGAAAACATAACAATAAAAAATATGTACGGTGCAAAGTACAATACATATATACTCGGTATAACCTGCACTCGCTAGTCTGGTCAATTTAATGCGTCACATCATGACGCATGTAAATTTTCTATAGCGATTTATCAAGTTCGTTCAACGGGCTAACATAAACTTCGTGTCAATGGAGCTAATGCTTTCGCCATGATTAATTATAGATATAAGCATCGGCGCGAAAACCAAGCATTCCAGCACCAACACAAATATATAAATACTCCTGTATATGAGATTAAGTACAAGAACTTGCAATTGTCGAGAGAAATCCGTGCAATGGCATTGATTTAAATAATTATCATAATTATCTAATATCAGTATCATATCAGTCAATGACAAACATTAATAACTATTTAAGTAAAATTCCTAAGCTTCATATGCAAGACAAAGAGAACATCAAAAAACATCTTAAATATAATTAATACAGCAAACGTAAGTAATCAAAAAATATACTAACAAGATATATCTTGAATTTTGATTATCTCAATTCTGCAACAATCTCCGTATTAAATTTTGCGGAGATATTTCAATAACTGATTTTTAAATTCCGCATAGCTGCTACATGTTAACGGATTAATCTTTATTTCTCACGGTTCAACAAACCTCGATATGTACGTTACGGTGTTACTTTTGAAATAGAAACGATGAACTATAGTATACAATAGCCGTTAGACCTGTAACTGAATTCTCCAAATTAGCGCAGCTCTTTGTTCGCGACTCGTTTGTAACGGCCGATGTTACGCGCATACTTGGCGGATCAATTAGCGGACCATTCTAACTCGCATCGTGAAGCAAATTGGTCCGATAACCCGTTTCCATCGGTTTCCTAACTTTCGTTCGGCGATACCAAAAAATTTCTCTACATTCTACATCAACAGAGCCGTCAGCTAAAATCCCCTAAATAACCTCGAATATTTATTCTTTCTCCTTCAATTTTCTCACTCACGAATCAAAGTAGAATTTTCATTTATACTCTTCCCTGTGCCGCTGTGCCCCGGATTTCTTCATTCTTTCGACGTAATCTTCCTCTTTTGTCATGACGGGAAATTGGATCGAACTGATCGCGATTGGTCGAGAAATCCCATGCCTTTCGCTGTCATTTCGTCTGGTGCACTTTATTCGGCAGTAAATCGAGAATCGTGGAAGAAGAAAATACGTCCTACCTTCGTTGTCGACTGTTGTAATTATATATGACTGTTATCGCTAGATAACTAAGATCGGTGTTTCCGAAATTCTTAACGAAGCACGTGTGCGTGCAGTGACTTGGAGAAGAAAAATTGACATGTTTTTCTCTGAAAAATCTTTTGCACTCTTTTTGCACAGATTGCTCGATGTCAGCGCAATCATGTCGCTGATGTTTGCCGTCAATTTCAGTAGATTGAGCAATGAGCATTTGAAGAAATATCGAACTTAAAGAGAACCTGTTTAAAAGCAAAGGAAGAGTCTAGGAGATAAATAAAAACGAAAATCGTATCCTGCGTGGACGACGTGAGCTAAGAAAGAAATGGTGAAATGAGAAAACTCTAAGAAAGACGACCGTAGACGGAGTGAAAGCTCATACATCTTTTATAAAGGTGCGGAGAGACTTAGTAACTATATACGCCGCGCGCCGCAAGTGAGTAATCGCATGTATGCTATTCTCTTTTCGAAGGAGAAAAGAAAAATAGTCGAAAGTATAAAGACAAGTATAGTAAAAAGATAATGAGTTGAGACGAGATAACAAAACTTTAATTCAAGTGTCCATGATGAGAATTTTAAATCCCCTGATTAACACGGCTGACCTTCTTCTTCTTTTCAGGGAGTTTTCGCAAAGAAAAAGTAAAGATAATTTATAAAATTATACTTAAGTCTTAAAATAAGTCAAATCTACTCATCAAATCTCATTCCCGCGATTCCTGCTCTTTTATGCGGCACATTCGTTCAGGTCGGATGTTATTCTTTATGGATTACCCAAATGTTTTTCTGAGTAAAAGAAAAAACTTGCAAATACTATTGCTCATGTATATTGTACTTTTTTTATCTTACAATTAGTAATGAATTAATCTTAAATTGACGGATCTTTCATAAAGAAGTAAAAAATAAAACATTAGGTTTTAAATATAATACGACCTCGAAAAATTCCGCTCGTCAACGCTTCCGAGTTAATTATTTAAAGTATTCTCGGTGACTTATATAGAGATGCCCATCCCTGCTAAACGAAGCGATATGCTGCTACCTGCTCAAGTCACAGCAGGTGGCGGCTCATCGCTCTCGCCATATTATATAGTAGCGGCATTACCGCATTCGTATTCGCAAAGCTCCAATACCTATTTCGTAAATAAAAGACATAACAAAGTAAAGAGATCGATCACAAACAAAAATTCGTCTACTTCAAGTAAGCAATGCACCAAGTAAAATTACAAATATAAGCTAAGGCTTTCCCTAAACATCAACTATTAACATATCCACAATTATTTTCTCTATCGGGATTGTTAATATGAACTATGCATTATTGCGCTTAACGATTATTTAAATTAAAAATGCGCAATGCCGAGCGTAATATGCCAGTCGTTTATGAATAATTTCATAATTCCGGTTATACGTCACACTGCAGTGTTAATGAACACGTGGGAATTGCTTAGCGTTATTTATTGGATTATCATGATAGCACAAATAAAATTTCTACATCGGGACAGGATATCGACATTTGATATACCTATGTATATACAGAAGCTTTTAACAGAATACAAAATATAACAAGAGAAATAATTTGGATTGTGTATTCTTTTCCGTAATAACTGGCAATAGCAGTAAAAAAATAAATATTTTGTTAAAATATAGATATTGTTTTCTTGTAGTCTACCATGACTAGTAAAGATGTTATTATTCCTCATCGAATTTTTCACAAATAGACGACACGTGATTATGCGTTAATAACATCCTGATTATGTGTGAGACCGCAGTCACAGAGTAAGTTATTTCCGCACGTCATAATGTCACGTATGGTCGTCGCGTATTAGAGCGATAAATTTACAAACCGCCCCCGTTACGGAACATAAGTTACAGTTGCGAGCTCTCGGTACAGTGTCACGAAGGATGGAAGATGCGTCAGGAAACGCTTCGCTACCGCGATGCGACATCGGAATTGATTGATGATATCTCGCGAGCTAAATATTCACCCGGTGATATCGAAAATTCCGCGAATAGCTACGTAAGCCGAGAGATGAATCTCGCACATGAAAGCGATTAACGGTATTGTCGATAGCACTCGGATCGATATCGCCATCAATAACCGCGCCAGGGACTTCATCCTCATTATTGTTAATACCAAATGCAGGGAGCGAGAGATAAAAAAAATATCATCGGCTTAAGCGTAATAATTTATATAATCTTAAAAAAATAAAATACCGTGTCGACGAACACATAAATTCATGGACTTTCGGGAATTTTCATACAAGGCGACCGATTTTCCTACGAGAAGATAGGTAGTATTTCAATTATTCGTCGGTTACTCGCGCTTCGCTCGAGGAAATCCGTTGGAATTTCGTGAAAAATGGAGTTCCGGTCGACGGAAATTATGCAAAGTTATATTGAACTTTGCATGAGATACTCGCGAGCGGCGGCCTTCGTTACTAATTCCTGCTAACGACAAACGCGTTATTAAAATATATAATGCGGTAAAAAGTAAGACATCCTGTAAATGCACATTCTCTCTCTCTCTCTCTCTCTCCCCCCCCCCTCCTATCTGTAATGCTGTAATGTTATATTTATAAGAATGATATTGATGCTTCAATAAATATGAAAATCATAAAAATAAATTTTTGCCCAGGGACATTAAATATTTAAATTAATTGCAGTAATAGACGTATTGCAAAATAAAATTTCTACAGTTTCTTCGCATTTTAAAGAACATTCAAATAACAGCAAATCGTACGAGATGTATATATATCGCATAGTAAAAACACAATGTTTTTTTTTTTTTTTTAAATTGACCTGACGTTTTGTATCAACTGCACGAAGGACAAATACAAACATTCAAACGTCCATTGTGCATAGAAAAATATTTGCAGATTTCGGATAAATAATATCACACAGTGATCGAATAAAATACATAATTGTATGCCTATCAATTTTCTGACCAAAGTACTGTATTGCAATATTACTAATTTTTCGTACAAACGGAAGCAGAATACAATCTTTAAACAACCGTATAATTTATGAGTGCCACCGAAAACGTTTGCTTTTTCACTTATATCAGATGATTATCGATGTAAGAGAAAAAAAATAGCAGTGAATCGATATTGTTACAGACAAATTTTGACGCCATGCATTACAAACGTTAGATAATAAGGCAGCAAAATATAGTTTTATCCCACGTAGCCATTCACGCTCCCGCGCATGCATGTGAATCAACACGCAACGAAGCTATGTCGTCGCAACACATATATTTCTCTCATTTACATAAGACGATCGAATCGGAATGAATGGAATCGTTTACATGCGTGCAACTCTGTATATATGTATGTGTGCGCGTATGCATGTCTGCACGCATTCATCTCTCAGAACAATAGTCCGCGAGTTCGTCCCTTCGCTCCATGTTACGTACATTACAACCCGTATTGCTTTTTCCTCCTTCGACCGAGGTAGATATTTCTGAGAGGGACGGCGCGGCGCGGGCGCCGCGCACGAATGCATCATCTAATTGTGTGGAAAATGCAGTGTAGCCGCTACAGTTCGCGAATGCTCGAGGCACGTTACGTAGTTTTATGAAGCCACCATGCACAAACTATGACGCAATTCTGCGCGCAACGCGAGCAGCGCGTCACCGCGGTCGCTAGTCATGTACGACTGAAACAAATGTGTAATATGCCATTAGCGGTATACGGACGAACTTGCTTTTGAAATCGCTCTGGATTAGACGAGACGACGACGACGTTAATTAAAACGAGGAATACATGGCACCGGCAGCTCGAGATAGACTAATTTGTATCTACGAACATTCGATCCTTTTTGCATTAAATGCGAATTTGACTCACTCCATTTTCATTTATAATTTTTATTCATGTAGGTATACATATATTCACAACGTCTTATTTTATCTTATAAAACATAAAATATTTCGAAGAGATAAGTTTTATGGTACGCAATCTTGGTATTTATTATTATGGCAACAAAATGCGGTTTAATCAGGTTTAATAAATATGAATTCAGAACCCTTTGAGGAAAAATCTAAACTCTTTATCAATTATATCGAAGTTTTAAAATGGAATTTCACACACATAGATGTTTTTCCGACTTAATTTTGTGCACTCATCAAAATGCAATATCTTTACAGATTTCCACGTTAATCTCACATAGAGAACGACCGCTATGCTCGGACCGGAGTTTGCGAGCGGTCGCCAGAGTCGGCCAGGCGGTAAATTTGGCGGTCGAGAGATTCGTGACCGTTGGCGAAACTATCGCAGACGACAACCCGGAGATCAAACAAGACATGTACGAGGCGTGCAAGGAAGCGAGAGTTGCGGGTAAGTGTAATATACTTATAATTGTAATAATGGGCACGAAACTGATAGTAAATAAATGGTATACCTATAAACAGAAAAAACCAGAATAACTTTACACAAGCTAACCTGATAAAATTAAAATACAATAAACCCTTCATAAATCATTAGAGTCCCTTCGCAACCTAAAGATTTATAACAAGATTCTACTACTTAATCGTTTCTATACATACTTAATAAATTAGTGAATATTGAATACGCTATATAACATTCGAATTGGTTATACTCTGTCGAAAGATTTCCATTCGTAACAAAATATATTGCAACAATGTCAATATTTCTCACATTTCATTCAAAGTAAAGAAAAGTGATACTGTGAATTCCATTATAGAACAAACTAACGTACAAATTTTATAGGTGAAAATTATGCAGTACGATATAAACGCAAATTCAATGCAAATGTTCTTGCGAATATTACAATAGTACATTAATCAAAAGTTAGAATAATACAAATATCCAATTGCACATTACAGAGTAAATTCGTATTAAAACTTGGGTATTTTGTACGCCAACATCGTGCATCTGTTGGAGATTATGTAAGCAACTTTAGAATAGTGCAGTATTATCTAGTAAAAGAACAATACAATGCAAAAATTCGCAAAATTGTGCAGTATAAAAAGAAAATTCAGATTTTATTTTATTTTTAACGCGCAATGTACTTTACTACAATAATAATTGTTCAAGAAAATATGCAAAAATATAACGCTTATTAAATTTGAAAATAAACACATACACAAGCAAGCAATATTATAACAAAAATTCCATCTTGATAAATTTTATTACAATGATATAATTTGAAGTGTTTTAATACTTTCATCCAGATTATGTTTTATTAAAAACTTTGAATATTCTCCTTTGAGATTATCTTCTTCTCAAGAACAATTTGCATTATACTTGCACCAGTTTCTTTTCCGCGAATATTATCTCAAGCAGATAGATATTTCACTATTCCAATGTTTGGAATAATTATATTACTTCAGATAAACTCGCAATCGGACGATAAAGCCGCTCATGAATATAAAATCTTATCGCGTTGCAAAATCCTATAGCGTTATTTACAAGAATGTCTTATCCTCAGAATAAATAGAAAAATAATAAAATAGAATAGTAGAACATACAACCATTTTTTGTTTTTTAACATTCTAAGTCGTAAGCTTCAAGATCTTCGAATACGAACTATTCGTCAAATAGGTCATAAGAATCTGATTCGCGAAGATTTAAAAGAACGCATCGCGAATTACTCCAACGCGATTTTACGATTCGCGTTACGCACGGAATGACCAATACTTATTCTTTTTAGCATGTAGTTTAGTATCTTATAGTCTATTCGCTTTTTAAGAAAAGCGAAAAAAGAAAAGAGAAACAAAGATAGATAGAAACACGTATGACATTACGGGTTTTTAAATATTTCACACAACTACCGAACATTTTAGTATCATACATTCATGTAAAAATGGTGTTATTGTAAATCGTGGAATTACCGGACAAATTGTTTTAGCGTTGATGGAAAGAGTGAGAGCAAAAATATATTCAAATCCGACCGTTAAAAAAACAATCGTCACCCGTAAATATCGCGACGAAATGAAATAACTTGTGAGATTCATTCCTTTTGTTATCAACGCCTATTCTGAATAGCGCGAAATATCATGTGCGCGACGAAATTCTAATCGGCAGGTATAATGCCGCTCCGTGCTGTTCCGTGCATTATAAATAACGCGATCGCGACAAGAATTAAAAGAAAGCGCGATTATTTCTTACAAATTCTTTCTTATCAACGCGTTTAGTTAATTCATGTAATTAAAAATCTATATAACAGATATCTTTCTACATTTAATCTAACGCAAGCAAATCGCTCGGATTTGAACGCCAACGTTAAACATCGAAAAGATACAAATTGCATCTCTCATACGCAACCTTGCGCTGACAAGAGCACGCAAACCGGAAGAAGGAGGCCTTATCCTCAACGCGAGCTAGGATAAGGCTCGTAACCTTTGAACGTCACTCTCCAAAGTCTTATCGTTGGCAGATTATATCTTTTCGTATCTTCACGCTAGGCTGCACATTGCAGAACGACAAATCTTACTGCTGCTACCATGTAGAAACAGCGCGTGCGATGACCTAGTTTCACCAAATCTTGAACGGTTTTTTGCCACCTATAATACGTATACCTATACATATACATAAGAAGAGCCCCGACGTATCTTTGCCAAATAGCGAAGAAATAACGGCCGAAGTAAGGACCGCGGATATTTCTTTCCAGCACACCTGTTCGCTCTTCGGGGAGAATTGTACTATAGAGAAAAGAAACGGTCTCGGTAGACTTCAACGTGAAAAGTACCGCGCCACGAAATTGAAGATCTTGAGGAAAGCTTTCGCACTGACAAGACCAATAATACTCGACGTAGATTCAACTAAAGAATGCTCTACAATTCGAGAAAATGTCGATAAAAAAAGACAATTAATACAATATAAATAATAAACCGAGCTTTCGTCACAACAACCGAAATCAAACAGGATTCTGTACAATGAAAAACGGCGTGTTGATGACGAATTTAGAGTTTTAGAGTGTCGATAAAAAATTCTTGATAATAGATAAGATGGAAAATTCGATTACTAGATTATGTACAATAGAATATTTTATCGGAGCATGCGAGACGTATCAATTCGAAGTAATGAAATAACGTCGAAAGAGCCGCGATATTACAGCGATCGTACGAAGACATGCAAGCTTACTACCTGCTGGCTTGAACAAATCGTTTCGCGTGGTATCGCGTGTAAATCGGTGCACTGTAAGTGTAACTAACCGTGGAATTGCGAACGCTATCGTGCCTGCGGGATTCACTATGACACAACACGCGACAAATTTGTATAAACTGTCAGAGGTTTTTGCATACAGATCACTCTTCGTATGTATGTTTAGCGTTTAGGTTGAGCTACCATTATTATCACGAAAATGGTCATTTCTCAAAATAGCAAGTTAAAAATCTTTGTATCTTTGTCAGATACAAAATAGAATTTTAAGTAGCAACTATAGGTAACAGATCGCATACGTTTGCGGCATGCCAATCGAAATCGAAATCGAATGAAAGAAGCAAGATATTGCGCGGAATGCTTAAACAGTTGGTTATGCTGCCTTTCCTAAGATAACGCTATTTTCGATGCTTCGCGGAATTTAAACTCGTGCACCAGAATGGCGCGCGGCTACAGAGAGCAAAACACATTATTATAACAAAAAGCGACCACCGTAGAAGATAAGTGGCGACATGCCAAATTTATATATCACCAGGGGAAACAGCATATGGTAAGGGCAAAGCAACGCTGAGGAATAGTCGCACCTATCTAATTACAAACACAAGCAAACTGTAATCACTGCCAACTGACAACGAGTGCGCTTAAGCAAAGTGATGCGGAAGTGCAAACGTTGTGCGCTTAATATCCAGCATCCGTTTCAAGCCGGGTGATAATTACTAAAGAATTACGAAGATACCGTTGTACATTTCATGGTACGTTAATATGCAGCACGTAATATCAAATTGAAAGTATGCAATATACATATAGTTGTTCATTTGTTCTTTATTAGCTTCTCTGTCCCATGTCGCCGTTGCGGCGAAATGGTCACCGAGATGATCAATCGGAATCACGATGTACGAGAAACGAATGCAAAAGTAGAGAACGAATTCGAGATAATTGGCAATAAAACGGTTACATGCAAATATAGAGGCTGGAAATATCATGGCGCGCAGGGCGAAAATAAATTGTCCGAGAATTGAAACATCGAACATCGGGGTGAAATCGAAGGAATACGTCGGCGCTGTTAATGAAGTGGGAAAATATCAGGTAATATCGAGACACGCTGGGAATTTTATAGTTCCGATTTCGTTTGTACACGATTATATTAATCGACGTCAAATAATAGTCGATTGATTTTAATAATAAACAAAGATAAATGTATCTTTGCATAAATATTACCGATTTATCTTTGTCTTGATATTTTTTACAATCGAATCAGTATAATGTACAAAATAACTCTCGACAGATCAATCAAGTTGATACTACGATCGTTGGTACTTTTGAAATCAAACGCCGACGATTCTACCACAATTTTCTTCGCGCAAATAAACCGACATTTCCCCAACATAACGGTGATGAATCCATTTTTATGACGGAACTAACCGAATAACAAAAAGTTTTCAGCTTGCAGCGTATACGGACACAAGAGAGCGATTTTTATCATGACGTGTCACTTGGGAAAAACGCGATATAAATTCACTCGGCGTACTTTATAATAACAAACAGTAAAAAGTCCCGTTCAGATAGGGCCATCGAAAAAACCGATGAAAGAAATAACAAATTAGATTACACTGCGCAAACTGACATAAAAAACTGTATAAACGAAAATCGTCTGTATTGTATAAATAAAGTGAGATACTATTAACGAAGAAGCGTAATGTAAATGTAAATATCGGAACGATTTAGCAACGCGGACTGATGGTAAACGCGGATAAACGTTCCGCTAACGAGTAAAGTTAGTGATTCATTAGTCACATTCATCGTCATTGATCGTTTGTAAACTCGCGTTATCATAGTTATCATAAAACGTCGTTCCACGCTATTTACTTCGACAATTTAATGGTATTCACTGATGATGTGAACGCAAAACCACTCGTACCGTTTCACGCTTGCACAATTGCAAAGCCATATTATGTATAAAGAGAGTAATGCTCTCTTGATAATGTTGGAACAACTTTCCTAAAGATACTTTTCGCATGCAAAATAAACAACACCAAATCGATTACTTGTGCAAATACATGTTACATTCACAAAATAGACTAAAATTTAGAGTAATAAAAATATCAATAAAATATATAAAAACTTTTTCAGCACTTCGTGAGATAGGAAGCTCGAAGCTCCCGAGCTTGAACAAGCACAAAAACCATTTCTCTTTTTTAAATTTAGATTTTATTCGGTTAATTACTGCAAGATTGCTATATATTAAGAAGAAATCAGAGAATCTGAAATGCCACGTAATATGGATATCATATCCATAATCAAATCCAGAAATAAATCACAGCATTATATATAATTACAGTTACACGTTATCATCAAAACAATGTATTCGCTTATATGTGTGTGACTGGAGCTCTCCTTATCACGCGAACTAAAGCAACGCATAATTGTTCTTTCAACATTATCGCGTGCCAGTAGAAAGTTACAGGGGTAGCAATTAAGCGATTGATACGCATCTCGGAAAACTTAGTTCGTTCAAAATTCACGGACCGTATTTCATAACAATAATTTGATTTCCTCACATGTTCGTATCGTAATAAATCAAACAAAAAATACAGTTTTTTTTTGTTCGTGAGTAAGAAATAAAAGCGTAAATGTCAATCTCAAGTTTGACGTGCTTATCCCGATCCGATGTATTTTGCCCCGTGAATGAATCGTGAAAAGCGCACTCCTAGGACATGCTTCTGCGCGTCGCATCCGAGCAATCTCTCCAATTGCAATCCACCCCAATACATCCTCCAGTGGATGCATCGCGATACCAATATCGAGATAACTGACGTGTGTGCTCTATTTACTTCGTTGCGCTCAAAAATATTTCACTAAAGATCGAAATTAGGGGCAGGCAATTCTATTAATAAAATAGTTTGTCTACATATTACATCAACCGTTTATTATTATTTCTTTTTCGTAAAATTAATTTTGTAGTAATTAAGTAAAATGTTAAATTAAAAAAAGAAAAATAGTTTTTATCCATTGACATGTGTTTCTTTCATGCTTTGTGAAATACAGATAATATAGAATCATTGGCTCTAAATTGCTTATAATTTTGCTGATAAATACGTAGAAAACAATCAACTTATCGGAATAATAATCTCATCGGAACATATAGGTTACGTGAAATCGTATGAAATCAATGCACTTTGATTTTTAAATTAGGTCAAGTTCTCTGCGTACTTACGTAACAGTTAGTCTATATAAAACGCTATAAGGATTCCATATCGAACCGACTGATCTTACATGCTGGCATCGCTACACTAATCAGCTCGATAGGACGATATGAGCGATTTGCCTTCTAAAAGAATATAGCATATAAAAAGAGAACATTGTGATATCACTAGTCATTGCATTGAATATTCAGTTCGCACTGTTGAAATGAAAAAGAATGAAGCGGTGCTAGTCTCTCGTTAAACAATAAGAAAAGTATCCATGATACAATATCAAGTAAATTAGCTCTGAACGAGCTCTGCTGAGGTATCAACAGAGATAATTTGCAGTAACCTATGAGAAACGTTTATAAACATTAAGTTGATGAAGAACCGTTCGGAGAAGTAACGTGATGAATAGGATTTAACGGAAAGCATGCGACATGAACGATAGAACATTGCTACAGGGAATTTGTAGACACAGATAAATTTTATCTATTCTACTCAACACCTAATCCCCGCGTTTTCTCGTACGTACCTGATATAAAGGAACAAATAGTATACTGGTTATAATCACGTGTTCTCTCATCGATTCTCCCTAGAGCAGTTTACCTTTAGAATTTCGCGAGCTCCTAATGGCGATGAACAATTAATACAAGATAATAGCCTAATAGCCAGTAGCGATCGTGTGTTTCGCGTTAACTACGGCTCTCTAATTCCGAAAATAATTATTTAATGATACAGCTACCCTTACGTCCCACACTCCAAGTCTTTCCGATCGATGATGATATTATTAGAAAACGTTATGCACAAGTGCAACTTGGAAAAAGTTCCTTAATGTAAATTTATATATTGATTTCTGACAATATATCATATTGCTAGAAAGGACGCTGTGAACGATTTTATATCATTATCAATAAATTATGTACTAATTAATATTAATTACTCTTTTCAATTTAATTCTGACTCTTTTAATATTATGAACATTATGCACTCGTTTAAAAAATATTAAATTTAAAAATTCCGATAATGGAGATTTCAAATAAATAAAAATAATTAACAGTGCTGCATATTGGCTATCCAAGTTTTCCTATAACTTAACGATAAGCTTAAGTTAACGTAGCGAATGTGCAAAGTAACTACGTACGATCGTTCAAGAGCACCCAATTACGTTCAAGAGTAGCCGTCGCACTTAAGTCAAGGGGCTCAGTCATAATTAAATCAGTTACTCCAATTTTACGGTGACACACGATAAAAAGGCGAGATGTTTAATTCATCAGTATTCCTTGTTCCGTCACACTCGCTCGAACGTAGTCCAATCGATCTCTCTTTCAAAAATTAAACTTTGCCGTGGAATTAATATATAGAAGAGATTATTATTTTACATATATTTTAATTTCTGCAGATATGTATGAAATGGAAATTAAAAAATGCAATCTGACAATCGATTATGTTACATTTAGGCTCAGCAATCGAGAAATTATGCGAATGTGCCTTGGAAGACAGCTTGGCTGACCGAGGCTCCGTCGTAAGAGCTGCCAGATGTCTCCTAGGCTCAGTGACAAAAGTCCTCCTCCTGGCAGACATCGTCGTGGTCAATCACGTGCTTCACGCCAAGGATAAGGTCGCCCGCAGTCTCGGGCGCCTCGAAAGTGTCTCGAATTTCACGGAATTCGTCAAGGCGTTCAGCCAATTTGGAGGAGAGATGGTCGAGTTGGCGCATTTAACGGGTGATCGTCAGGTGAGATTTCCTTCTTGCTACGCGATATTTCATTCATGAGTTTCGTACTAACTTCCGTAATACAACCGTGACTCGATTAAACGTTACATGTCATTTTCAGAATGATCTCAAAGATGAGAGGCGACGCGCGCAGATGGCAGCGGCTCGACAAGTGTTAGAGAGGAGCACCATGATGCTACTCACGTCTAGCAAGACATGTCTAAGGCATCCTGAATGTCCATCCGCTAAGGAGAACAGAGACACCGTTTTTTGCCAAATGAGAAGAGCGATGGATCTGATACATTACGTTGTCAAGGATGGAGTATTAGACTGCAGCGAATCTCAGTCCTACTCGAATTCACAGGTAAGCAGTCAAGCTGTTCGTTTCGATTCTTTATACACGCTTACGGACGATGAAAATATTTTTCATTGGACGTCGTGTTAATATTAATAAAATTTAATAAAACTAAGAGAGTAACCAAATATTTTATAAAATTACGAGATATTAGTTCGATATTTATCTATTCGCGATATCAATTTACAGAACAACACAAAATAGCGAACACGTGAAGAATTAATATAAAAATAATGAGAAAAAAATAATTACCGACGCAAATATTCTCATATTAAAGCTTGCCAAGAAACGCTTGTAATAATCGCGATTCACAAATATTCTACGTTGACTTTCCATAAAGCATTTATACACCCATTATTATCATGCAGCGAGAACGCATAGTACATATTGTAAGAATCAGAAAGAAAAAGCCGTATATGATAAAATGTTCCCGAAAACTTTGAAAACGTTCCAAAAAGAGCTTGCGTCGTTTGATAAGTAATTATTAGAGTCAAGCATAGAATTAAATGCGAGCCCATAGAATTAAAATCGAGCCCCTACCGGCTCGAGTCTCGTGTCTCGTCGCGCGAATGTAAACAAGCGCGCTGTAAAAAAAAACGCCAAGGCCGCGTGCCAACCTACTTCTTCTGCTCAAGCTCAAAACGTTATAAAATAGACGTACACTGACCGGCAGGAATGCCTGGACATTTTTATATGTATATGACATATATGTACCTACATACAGGTATATGTATATGTATATGTATTATGTCCAGGCATTCCTGCCTGTAGAGTGTACGTACGTCGAATATTTTATTTCTCATACGTTCAATTAACCCTTCGCAGAACAAGTGGAGCTTTAAAGACCCGGTCGATATTTCAGTTTTGAATTTTTCGGAGACTACGGACTCATAAAAAAAACTCAAACAAAAATCAGAGGCATGTATAAAACGGTATAAATAAATTCTTAAAGCCTTCAAAAGTATACTTGACGTTTTTCCGATTTTTTATGGCACTATTATACAGCTTGAAAATCTTAACTGGCCTATAAGACCCACATGTTCGACGGAAGCAGCAAACGTAGACACGTTCTGCGAAGGGTTAACTATTAATAAACGATACGTAATCACACTACGCTTTTTAAGTATTGTACACTAAATAGGATATTTCATATCTGCACATATTTTATAATGTGTTTTACAATGAGAATCGATTAATATTTGATTTATCAAAAAAAAGTGTGCTTTTTAAATTAATATCTGTTAACATATAAAGCATGGAAAGCAGTCTTATATCTTTATAAGATTTTTTATTAGAAGTATTTCAATATTGCCAGTATCTCTTTCAAACGTATAACTTTATCATTATAAAACGTAATCCGCACGTTAAATCAATAATGGGCCTGGACTGAACGTTCAACTGGAGCTTGCGAAACCTAACTTGATGCCGACATTTTATATATAAGATTATAAATACGTGAATATCCTGCCGGGCAAAAAATAAATTAGCAAAGTTCGTTAATAGTACATTCTTCCATGCATAAGGATTGCTTTAACTGCCACTGGGCGAGCAGCGCGTTAATGGACGGCTGAAAGAGGTTGCTCTTGCGCAAAAAAGACCGGGAGGGTCCATACCATACCCCGAGCATACACGTAATTAGATTGCCGTGCTCTCTAATATGCGATTTAAACGACCTTGAGCCTGCTGTAGAAGTTGTAAACGAGATATCGAAACGCGCGCGATCCCAGTCCGACTCGAGAAACCATAAATAATGGTGTCCTGGAAAAATAGAAGATATGCGCCCGGGACATCGTGAAAGAAAACTTAAATAACGAGAACGTGGAAGCGAATAACGCGATAGAAAGTAGAGAAACTAACGTAACGATAAATAAAATTACAGATTTCACTCGTGGAATTAAAAGAAATGTATTATGCCGAAAATATTACATACACGTGTGTACAGTGATATCACTAAAAAATAGCTTAAAAAATCGTGAATCATAAATCACCTCACACACCTCAACGTATGTCCTAAAATTAAATAGATAAAAATTAGAAATTAAATTGCTGGCGAATATCGCAATTTCATAACGAGAGTTTATAAAAACTCCAACCGTCATCCAAAACCAACGATGAGAAGTTTTTATCGCGGAAGCGAAATCGTAATCGTCGTGCCATAAACGACACGTCATATCATAAAGATTGCGAATGATTATTTGCATCGTGCCAAATTGTGCACTCGCATTTACATATCGGCACTTTGACGCGCGTGGTGCTTTCCGTGCCAGATTTTTTTTAGCGTGAGATAAATGAGGAATATTTTACGTGTATGTACTGTCGGCGCTTCCGAAAACCTCTCGAGTCTTTGAAGAAACAACGTCGCGCCGCGCGCCGGAGAGTTGGGTCACGCTGAACGACCTTTAACCGTACTAGAAAAATACATATATATATATATATATCCTTGTATTTTACACTTAAGTACTACCCACTTTCTGCGCGACATAATCGATTTTGGAGTGATTGTAGACAACCTGATCAAGTGGAACGCTTCCGAGCGTGGCATCTCTCTAAAAGATTTAATATTTGTATCGTGTCTAATATTCATCTCTATGTCATCGGTGTTTTCAAACATTATAAAATGTGGTTATGCGAAAGTATCCGGACTCGTTCGTTATATATAACTATTTTTAAATGTTGAAATAATGAAGAAGGCTCTTTTGCATGAGGGAAGGACGTCGCTGTACGAAAAAGATATTTCTTTTACGTTTGCCGTTACTTGCAGAGTCCGCAGCAGGAAGACTGGGATAGTAGTACCGTTTGCTCAGCTTTGAAACACTTCGAAAGGCTCGTCGAAACAACGAGGATGACCCTACTGGGACCGGGCTGTCGCGAAACACTTACATCGGCGCTCGAGACAGTGGTCGAGAGAACGCAAGACTTCACCGACAGCGCTTATACGAGTCACGAGCACAGAGAAAATATCCTTCTGCTTTGCGATCGCGCGAAACTCGAGCTCAATACACTCTTGCGGATCGGCAATAGTATGGTGAGTTAATAGAGTTTTTGCTCTATTTTACAAGAAAATGCGCGACTAAATGTTATTTAATAATGCTCGTGTAGGAATGCGCAGAAAAGTCTAACACTACTGATTGTAATAAGACTTGAAATGTAAAATTAAAACATATAATATAATTTTTAATACTACGTAAGTACGTAACTTACTTACCAAAAGAAATTAAGTCAAAGAACGTAGTTTGCAATAAATTCTATTCGTTGGATAAAAATGACGGAATATATTTCAAATAGCGCGATCCCCGAATGAAAAATATTTCCTAATAAATTAAACAGCGATAAAATATAAAATAATGGGCATCGTGTTCCGTCAGAATTACGAGGGCGGCGGGGGTTCACCTAGCTCAGAAATGGAACAAGCGGTAATGGGTGTGTTACGGGCGACCAGAGATCTTCGCCAGCAACTCAGCTCGACGACGATGGAACAGGCCGGCGATCTTGGCCAAGTGACAAAAGCCGGCCAGGAACTCGTGTCAACGATCAGAAATCTCGCGTTGGCCAATGACATCGACCGTCTGCAGGAGAGCAGCGACAGGTTCCACGAGTATATCGAACACATTCTCGAAGTAAGCTCCCAGACATGGCCCACGCACCGCGTGTCCGCGACCCGCGTTCGTGTCCCCACGTGCATTCTAAGCTCAAAGCCCACAAATAACGGAGTCTTTTCGAGAAATATTATCGACTTACGACGTGATTCTCACGCTAAAAATGCGCATGCCTTAATTTTGCATCGAGTGATTCTAAAATATACATAGTGATTTACTGGACAATAGACATAGTACGCAGTGATTGCCATTCATCATTTCTAGATTATAATCAGTTACAGCTCCTAACTGGATTTATTCCACGCCTAACTTTAAGTGAATTAGTACGTCAATACTAATTTATTACTAATGTCCGATGTTAATAATAATAGATCTTCGTGACTTTGAAATGATTTTACCAATACGATTATACACAAAGATTAGAATACACGATTAATTCTTTATCGATAGTTTACAAATAAAATTTTTTGTTATACAATTCTTATTGCAACGTATTCTTTCTTCTAGGTATGCAAACTTCTAAGACACGTTGCACTTTCGGAATCGTTGCAAGTGTCGGCCAAGTTCACGGAGATCAACTTAAGAATATATGGTCCTCAGGTCGTAACGGCCGCGCACACGCTAGCTAGGCATCCCACCAGTAAGATAGCTAAAGAAAATCTCGAAGGTAAGCCATATAAATACTTAAATAATCCACTGATGTTGTAACAACGATATTTGCTACGTCATTTAACGTTTTTGTATGTTTTACAGTATTTGCTGACATGTGGCAATGGCTCATGACTGACGTGACGACAGTAGCGAAAGATGTTTTGGAACTCAGTCAAAACCGGCCAGAGAAGCAGGTTTACATGTCTTTGCCGCGGCCAGGGGTACGCATAAACAATCATTTCCACAAACGATCAATGGATTCTATATATTATATATATATTTTTCCTAATTAAAAAAAAAAAAGAAAACGTCGCTATTTGAGTTGTTTCTCGTCAGATATAATGAGTGAGAAATAAATAGTATGATTCATTTCAGAAACACGGCACGACGAGCAAGCCACTAAAGCCAGTGCGGTTGGACAGCGAGGAGCAAGCGAAGATCGCCAAAGCGGGTCTCGAGATGAAGTTGATCACTTCGGAGATGGATGCCGAGACGGAAAAATGGCAGGAGAGCGGAAGCGCTCTGGAAGAGAACAACGACATTGTGAAGCGGGCGAAGAACATGTCATCGATGGCATTCTCGATGTACCAATTCACGCGAGGCGAAGGGGCCCTGAAAACTACCCAGGACCTGTTCACCCAAGCTGAGTATTTCGCCGAGGAGGCAAACAGATTGTACAAAGTTGTGAGACAATTCAGTTACCAGGTACGTGGCGGCCGGCTAACACGCCGACGTAGATCAAAAAAGAGATGACACATGTTTTTTTAATTGGACTGATGTTGATATATCTATATATCACCCTTACTTCTATGATCATTCTTTTACCATTGTTTATTATACGGACTCTATATTGGACTTGATTCCGCGTTTCTTAATCCTCGCTATATTGAAAATCTTCTTACTTATACATTACGCTATTGAGTTTCGTTTCTTCGTAAGTCGCAACGTCGAAGCTGCATCGAGTCTGCATGAAAAATTTACTCATATTTTAATTCACGCTATTATTATCAAATATTCATTGGTAGATGCTAACAATAATCGTTACTATTTCAATGCTCAATAAGAGACTATTCATCGTAGAAATATAGAAATATTCGCATATGTTTTATATTACGATACGTTCAAAGTAGATATATACATCGGTATGTTGATATATACTACTTAATTTTAGTTGAATTTTATTATAAAGCTTACGTTCTGATTACTTCGAGAAACACGAAGGTGAAATATCGAAATCGATACTATGTATCGTAACTCTTCCAGTAGATAGAGAGATGACAAAATTAAAAAATTAGAATATTTCAACAGATGTAAAAATAGAAAATATCACGTGTATGTGTGAAAGCTTTATACTATCTTGTTATTATTTTATGCTACTATAAACGTAGCTTCCAGACCAGAAGTAGCTTCGACATGCGTTATTAGCATTAGACATGTTCGAATTAACACGTTTGCTACCCTATTTCGAACCCCTCCTAGCTAGGCCGAATATATATAGTCACCTGAAACCACTTTGGTCTCTCTTTATACTCTTCTTAAGAGAAACAACAAGACGCGCTAACCTTGTAATATATTCTGTATTATATACAATCCTTTTTATACCCTCGCTCTTGAATGCCTCCATCCAGGTAACTTTTTCTCTCTTTACTTTAGATCCTTTTCAACTAATAGATATCACTTTCGCCTTAACAAATCACTCTCTCTCTCTCTCTTTCTCTCTTTGCGACGTCAATGTTCTACTGTTGTTGAATGTTGTCATTACATTTGTACATAACTATGTTTGTATACGTATTTTGCTATGCAACATATCACGCACGTAGACTTTCCTATTGATCGTTACGAATAGCATAGAGAATTATATAAAATGTCAACAAGTATGAAGATATTGGAAACAATTACAATTAACATTTAAGAAAGAGCTATTTGTCATCATAAACTGATGTGACGATTCATTATGCTCATATAAAAATCATGTCCAAATGTAATTAATATTCAAAAACTCGCGTTAAATTTTAAACTTTCTGTTTGTACTGGGATTCTCGGGATACGATTTAATTGTTTTGAAAATTAGAGTACGTTTCGCGTCCGCGTGTCATGCCATTTAAACTGTCATAATGAACGTTCATGATTTCGTTCGTTAGTAAATCTATTTTATGTACATACATTTACGACTTTTTGTGTACGATTAGTAAGGTGTGTTTTAGATGCTACGGGAATGCTTCCGTCTATGGACGACGTCTATGTGCATTGTGGTCCCTCTCCTTCCACTATCTGGGGCATGAGTATTGTGTCTCACAATTTTTGCTAGCTTCCATCATTGCACGTTTTATCAAACAATATTCGTTAACAAATATCTATGTACATAATTAAATACTATTGTAATGTATGTATTATATATTTCGCCATAATATACATAATATTAATCAGATATCGAAAATTAAATTTTAAGAAAAATTTAAATCTGAAACTTATTCGTTTCTTCTCGAAAACATTTGATCATTAATATAATATTTTGTCTCGTAAAGACAAAATTCATATGAAGGAAGCTTGCAAAAATAACAAGGTCTGTACTATTTCACTGCCACTTCACACAGTCACTTTGATATTCTATATCGAGAAATCTTTTTATATTCCGTTGAAAGTTTTGCATTGTGTTCTCCTAGGACAGATAGACGATCTTTCTGTTAACTTCTTAGATGCAAATTTCTGAGTATCTACATACTACAAAGTATTTATTATTAGTAATTTAATAAACTACCAACAATAGAATCAGGCATCTTGCTTTACAGAATCTTTAAGAAATGGGCTAAATATGAACAGAAGTAATATCGTAAGATAAATGCGTTCAGAAATTTTCAACGATTGTTAATCTATGTATAATTACTCGTCAATCTGTATTTATTTTATAATGAAATCGTAAACATTAAAAGTGGATATAATAACAAATGCTCCAAGTTATTTGTTCGAACTTATGTGTATACCTAAATATTTTAATATGAAAATGATTATTAAATTAAGCATTAAAGAATAAAAAATATTTTTTAGATATACATACATACAATACATCGAGAATAAATATAACATAAAATTTTAATTTTAGAAAATTTTATTTTTTAATTAATATATTATTATTTCAAAACTACTATTATTATTAGTAATTAAATGCTAGTGCCAAATGTTTTTATGCATTAGTGGGTCGTTGAAAATTAAATGCGAACAAGTTTATCTTGCGATACGAACGAAAACGTAAGTTTGTATACGATGTTACATGGGTGCAGGTACCAGGTGGGCCGCACAAGAAAGAACTCTTGGAAAATCTGGATCGAGTGCCGACGTACGTTCAGCAACTGCAATTCACCGTGAAGAATCCTACCGTCGGCAAGGCCGCCACTTTTACGAAAGTCGACAATGTCATACAAGAAACGAAAAATCTCATGAATGTGATCTCGAAGGTGGTCGCAACGTGTTTCGTCTGCGCCACAAAGGTGAGCCATGAGAATATTCGATATGCCCAATTAATCTATTTCCTAAATGAACGAAGACATGCTTTCGCGCGATTTTTTTCTATGACTGAGGGGTTGCCTGTATTGGATAAGTTTGTGTACGGTCCAAGTATATTTTTATTCATGATATATCTTACTACTGTGTTTCTTATAAAACGTCAGCTAATTCAGCCAATTCTATATTTACAGGTAGCTTTATGAAGTAATTATGAAAAATGACATTAAAAATTATTTATGAAATAATATAAATTAAGAGATTATGAAATTCTCTTTAGAATGTATCAATCCTGTGCGAATGTTTGTTGTATCGGAACATTGATCGCCATCGGCATGAAATATTTTCATTTTTATCGAATCAATGTTTTCATATTGCGAGATCGCGTTTTAAGTATTCGCACAGGTGCCAGAGTCGAATTAAGACGCAGAGACACGCGTTCAGGCTAAAAAAATCGATTGTACGTCTATCGCCTTCCATTCTTATTCACCACCTAGCACAATCTCGTCATGCCGCAATACATGGAGCTCAGCCCGACGACGGTGCCCGGCCAGGCCGAAGAGGATTGTTTGTATCCGATTAGCCCGCAATTGTTGCCCTCCACGAGCCCTTACGTGCAACCCCATCCACTCACGTCCGCGCAATTTCACAGTATCCTGAAACCACCCCCCAGCCTGAGCCTGTCCCTGCTCCCCTTCAATTACAGCCCGGGGCACCCCAATGCTGGGTTGTCCCGAAATTCCGGCTCCTTCGTGCATCCGTCCGTCTTACCGTACACAACGCCCGGAACGCAGCAGCCATCCTACTGCCTGCAGAATCTGCAGCTTCTCCAACTGCAGCTGCACCACGCACAACTGCAGCACTTAAAACACGCAACGCTACCGAGATAATAGCAGCCTTGTGTAATACGTCGTGCCGTAGCACGTGGCACGTGGCACGTGACACTGTCGTTTCACGCGCACGCACGCACGCACGCACGCACACGTCGAGAACACTACACTTTCTTCGTACAGGTTCGACCTTGGTTTCATTTCAGCTTCTTCGTTTTATTCTGAATCACCCGATTTCGAACTTCGATCACGCTATTAATTACATCGAATCGTCGTAATTTCGTACTCGCAATAACACGTATTTTTATCGCGACAGAAAGATTGCAACACTGTCTCTTTCCTTGGCACGAGTTTCAGAATGAATTTCAGGATACATAGAGATGGACAGATTGTTTTTGCGATTACCTAATTCTAATCATTCGCTATACTTATTGAAAAGTAACGTTACGATCGATATTACGACGAATCCATTGTCTTTTAGCTTTTAACTTCGCGGCTTCTCATTCTTTACCTTACTCTAGACTTTATTATAGCTGACATTAACATTATTTTCAGCTTCTTTTTTTAATTTTTTCTTTCTTTTTAAATAACTCGCGTGTGCACCGATTTCGCTTCGATTTAACGATACAACACAATATACCAATACCCATGACAGATCTACCCAGTGATATGATCATGTAATCGATTTGAATTAATCCATTTTCAGCTACCTTTACAGGAATGGCTACACCATGTATCTCGTAATAAAATCTAATATTTCTTCCTGCAATAATCTCAAATACTCTGACAAACAAATATCATCTTTACAGAAAAATTATTGTTTTTTATTGTTCGACGCAATAAAAATTCTCTAAATTAATTACAATATGTATCACGTAAAATGTCACATTGAATTAAAATTAATTCGTTGTATCTTTGTCAGAGTATACGATCCTTGTTACATACTAGATCACAAACAGACTCGCCAAGTATGACGGCAAGAGCGTAACAGTGCAACAGCACGCGCGTGACATCTTCTTGAGAATATACATATCTAACATATCTCTAATAACTTTCGAATGCTAAAACTTTGAAGGATAACATTATTATCCTTCGATCGGAAGCTCGTGGGAAAACCGAATAGAAATTCGGTCTTAGAGACACGCATCAATTTTTCGTGTCAGATGGTCTAGGACCTAGGACTTTCGGCGAGCTTCCGCTCGATATCTTTCGATCTCCCAAGTGACCCCCGCGAGCGAGAGCCCGCCGCGCGCCGGGGGCTCGCGTCTCATGTACGATATATAATAACCTTTCGTCTTCCTACGTCTTTTCAGTACAACCTGGATTTCCGAGGTCTGTCGGCGCGCGGGGCCGGCGGCTCGCCGTACAGGGGCGGAGAGGGCGGGGGAGCTGACGGCGACGGTGGCGGAGTTGGCGTCGACGGCAGCAAGACGGGCTCCGCCCCCGGCAGCGACCCGTCCGTCTGACAGTTTGGGATGGCCCGACGGGCCAAGGGGGACGCTCGCCGCACCCGGGTTTCCTTTCTACTTTTCTAGGGAGAACCTCGCCTGCCCCACCGACCATCAAAGCGACGTACACGTCGACCGGATGTCGCGGACGTGCCGTCAAGAGCTGTCGGCAAGTACCGCGACGACCATGCGTCGGGATACAGTATTCGGAGGTGCCTCGCCTGGTCGGGATACGTTGGCCGTCAGTTATCGCGGAGGCGACGTATTGCGCGTAGTAACGGTATTCGGAACCTGTGCGTGAGGAAAGTAGCGTTCCTCTGGACGCCCTGATGATTTGGTATTTGAAAGGAGAACGGATTCACACACACACAATTTAACGCCTTCGCGATGTAAAATGAGAACGATCGCGAAAGTGTTGACTGTGCGAAAGAATCCTGGTTGAAACGTTAGGATTGATCCAGACCGGTCATATTCTTACATTTCGACCAGAGACGACCAGTTAGTCTCGGTACTGATTAACGACTTACGATAAAGAAGAGAAACCCATGTACTTAAAATATTGCAACGGTTCGATGTGTTTGGACAATCGTTTAAAGTGTAACGATGATGCTTGGTCGACGTGTACGTTTCGCCAAATCGTTTACTTGTGTACTCTATAACTTCTATAGTAATGAAAAACAGATTTACACGCTTCTGCCGCTTTAATGAGCAGGTTCTCATGTCTCAGACGTACGTATTTTTACTCGAAAACAATGAGTTGGGAGCGCTTATTTATATACGGTCGAGTTCCGCCGCGCGTGGCGATCGAGGCGTGGGAAAGCGGAAAATCGAGCCGAGCTGGTATCACGTGGAGTTGAGCGCGAAAGTGGCGGATAAAATAATGTGCGCGTCTATATAGTTTGCGAAATTGTTCCTTAATTCGATTACGTGATCCACGCTTTGATCGTTGGCAATATATCGGTGAAAATGTCGTTAAAAATATCGAATAGCAAAGGCTACTCGCGAGCAAAGAAATCCATTTATAATATGTCTTAGCGTCTAATTAAATAACGTTTTCACGTTTTAGTAATAAAACTTCTCAGAATGAGGTTACCGCGGCGTTACATTTCACTGCTGTTGCATTAATAACAGCTTCACTTTCCTGTTATTACATTTGAAAACGCTGTGTTTAAGAGCATTCCGTAACATACGTACATCGGCTTAATGAATTACAAAATTAAGCTTCAATCTATGATTACAACTACGAGCCCTAAATCAGCTTAGTTTATTTAACACGCAGTACGTTTTGTTACGACGACGCTAAAGTCGCTCGATACACTTCCGGCGTGTAAGGACATATCTCGTAAATACTTGGATCTCGTTTCATTATCCTCGCGGGAAACGCGGTGAAACTTTTCGGCCATCAACATAATATGGCTGCGCACAAACAAATCATTCTTCCATATCGAGAAGTTGGTGCAACGACAATAATTAACAAAATGTCGATCGCAGTGCCTTTTAGGTGTGAAAACTTTGTCGAAACTTTGCCGAGCTCCAACCTCAGCTCCCGAAGTGTTACGCCAACTTCGGTAAACAGATTATGCAGAGAGAGAAAGAGGGAGAGAAAGAGAGAGAGTCGCATTATATTTGCAAGAAAATAGCTCGCGCATATACATACATACATCTGCATGACTTTAGCGCGTGATCGTCAAAGCGTACTGTATCCGCGAAAAGCTTAAAAGCTCTCTCCACTCGCGGAAGCCGATGAAAACCTTTAAGTAGTGTATGAAAAGCGTTTTGAAAAACCACGCGCCAACGAACGGCTTTCCCTTCTCTTGTGTTGTATTCAATTCACTAGCTAATTAGAGAAATTTTAACAGTGGCGGTATTTAAAATCTTTATTTTACTCTCGATAAAAGATACTCTCTTTTCTTACATTCGCTAACAACTTTTTATCCGCCATTCTTTAAATTTCTCATAGCAGATCTACGTATCCAAAGATACAGTCTTTATAGGCACTGACCTTGCCATTAAAAATCGTTTTAGACAAAATGATCACTTTCACACAACCGCGGTATCTACAAAAAAAATAACACCTGCAATTTTAATTCGCCTCCGCAGAAATAGAAAAGATCAAACAATCGTGGGGCAGGAGGTCTATCGAGGGTGACCTGGGGGCGGCAACAGGGCGGTCAGGGATGTACTTTGTGGCAAAGACGTACATTCTGTCACCACTCGAGATCGCAAGCTGCGAATCAGCCTAATTTTCGTCGCTCGAGCAAAACGGACTGTCCGATTTGACATTTGTAACCGTATAAATATATAAAAGTTCTCGCGAGGTCATCGACGTCAAAACTCCTTCTCGATGCCATACAAAGAAAAACGAAAAATGGCGACAATCACGCAGAATCGCCCTTGAGACTGTTGCAAATCGTCCAAAGATTAAAGAAGCGATTCGAGCCAAATATTGTATCAAAATACCGAACGCGATCTAACGAACTCCGATCTAACGACGCGGTCGAACATGTATACAATGCGTGAGGTAACGATGAAGATAGATTCTCAAGCGCCACCACGATGATAATATCACGCGTTCCCGAAGAGCTTGAACGTGTTCTATATTCATGGAATACCCAAAAATTCCAACATGTTCGAAACAAATTTCTAGCAATACGTAATAGAGACGTCACCCGAGTAGAATCCGCGTTAGTGAACTGCACGCGGGCGCGTGCAGTCGTCGAGTTTCCTTCGTATACGCAAATGCGTGAAACACCGGAGACGTACTCTAACATGCGAAATCGTTGTGCGTGCAGAACACGGTTTCACGACAAATAAATGCTAATGTAGAAGTTTCACGATTTTTCCTCGATGTGCGGCAAGATTCGCGAGAGGCATGAGGAACGTTGTCGGCCGATTCTTGTATAAGCTACGGTTAATGTTTAACCATGTTTAACCGTGTTTCTTGCGCGATAGAACGCATATATATCGTATGCGTAACAATGACATCGGAATATGTTTCTGTTCTTATCTTTTCCTTGAGAAAGAAGGAGAATAATCGACGAATCCAGTCGCACGTTGAGATCGCGAGAGAACTGATCGCTGTAACAAGATAAAAGTGGATAAGCGATAATAATTTAATGATAACCTAGTATTATTAATGTTAAAGCCGCTGATTAATCGGCGGCACGCGCGACGTCTGTATATATACAACGTTAAGCGTACGCAAAGAAGATGCGTTGACCATTCGTGCATTTCACGTATGTACCTACGAGTAAGTGCACGAAAGAACACACTGTTCTGCGTGTGTGTATTATACAGAGTTTGCGCAAAAAATAATCGTCTTACAACGCGATAGCGTGTATCCATCACGATCGCTCAATCCAATTTAATGCTGGAACGCCCGCGCATTTCCTATTTCCCTTATAACTTTCCACGGATTCCGATTTGTCAAATGCGATTTATCGCTTAGCATCAAACTGTTGAGAGTGAACGATATATCAATGCTTATAAACTATGGTAAACACGTGAGATTTGAAATCGTTGATAAACCACATGTCTATATCTTCGGGCATTAGCGCGAAAACAAGTAGATTGGCCGCGTGGTATTACCTCATACCTCATACGAATCGATCGAGCCGAGACATCCTCACGAGTTCCTAGAGTAGAAATATTAACTATCGTCGCTATTATCGCACGTAGGAAAAGATATGGAGTTTGCGTTTGCGAATCAAAACATTGCAAACTGTAATCTGGCGTGAAAATTTTAACGTACGTGCATATTGCACGTGCGTACACACACAAATACACATGGATACATTTACGCAGCGATTTTGTACACAGACTCTGTATCATACGTTATCGCTCGATAATTAGACGGTAATTTAGGATACGTTCGTTAAAATGGTGAGTAAGTTCAAATTTTTTTGTATGAAATGGCACGAATATTTTCTATGGGGAAACGGGGGCGAGTTCGATCGTAAATGTTGCGTTTTTATTATTTTTTATTGCCCGCGTCACACGCATCAACGGAATGGATGATCGTCGCGCTATAGTTGGTTGCGCGATATCTACGGAAAAAAGAGAAGCTCGGGTAAATATATTGTTAAACATATGTACCTATGAACACGTCCTACGCAGGCTACGCAATAATATACGATGATAATACTTTCTCGTGAGTATAAACACGAGAAAGAGAAAGAAAGAGAAAGGAAGGAATAAAAAAAAGAGAGTAAAAATTAAGATAGCTTTAGTATATTCGTATCGTACGTCGAACACATTCGCGAACGATAATACGTTATTATATTTCCTCCCACGTTTTTCGTTATTTTCTACAAAGTGGTTTTTTCGTCGCATACAATATAACTCGATCGACATTAATTTACATAGAGATTATTGATCTTTGCATAGAGAGAGAGAGAGAGAGAGAGAGAGAGAGAGAGAGAGAGAGAGAGA
>NW_020221746.1:547899-549099 GCF_003070985.1 Temnothorax curvispinosus
AGAGAGAGAGAGAGAGAGAGAGAGAGAGAGAGAGAGAGAGAGAGAGAACTTTGCTAGTAAAGTTCACTCGCATAGTACCGTTATTAATGATGATAGTATAGCACGTTAAACGCGAAAAAAACGCTTAAAATCACGATCGAAATCTATTATGATCAACCGAGATCTCAGATGAGAGGTGCTGAAACTCCCCCCACGGTGTCAAGTCCGATTATTTTTGCGTGAGTGTGTTGGGAATTGCGGTGTTAAAAAGAGTTCTTAATAGTTTATGTGTGTATGTTGTCCCTAATCCAATATAGCGGAGAGTGGGCCTGATTGGCTGCGCAGATAATTTGGCACATTGCTAATACCTCTTATATACAATGAGATTGATCCTTAAAAAATTTACCATTATCAATGTCTCGGATTGCCTACACAGCCCACCAAATCCATTTTCCCCTATGATACTACCTCAATTTTCGAAATTAGATGCTTTAGATTTCTTCACGATAAAAGATTGTTCATAGCATATACGTACGCGCATACTCGTCTCACGTGCGCCCCTAGATATAACATATATGGATATCTCAAAACTATCGCGCCTTTTATTTTAACTGTGATCAATTTACAGTCAATTTTTTCTTAATACAAGTTTTTCTGAGATTTAAGACGAGTTGCGAAAAAACTTATAAAATGTGACTTTTTAAATCCGGCTGAAAAAGGAATAACTTTAAATTATCAAAGTTTACGTCATTAAGAAAACAGTGCAATAGTTCTGGAATAGTCTCTATAACGAACACAAGAAATGACGAAAAAAAAGTCTAACAGCAGGAAGAATCTTTTTTTCAATATACGTCGTTTTGAGGAAAAATATTTATTTAAACATATAATGAAGATATTTGATATCATATATGTTACTTTTGTTTCAAATGATTAATATGATTTTTTTTCTTTGAAAGAAACGTGTTACTATCGTTTGTGCTTATCTTATCTGAAGGAAAGTACGTTAACATTACTTTGCACAGCCGTTGCAGTATACATTTGCGGGTAAAGCGACGTCGATTTCGTCGAGTCGCCAGGGGCCATAAAAAAAAACATTAACTTTAGCCATGAACCTCGAAAAAATGCTCAATCGACCTGGGGCCGTATTCTGTTCCGCTAAAATCGGCTTACCGACAATTGTCGGTAAGCGGATTTTAGCGGAACAGAATACGGCCCCAGGTT
>NW_020221746.1:554099-602033 GCF_003070985.1 Temnothorax curvispinosus
TAATCTAAATAATCTAAAACATCTAAATCCGATTGTGTTGTATATTATTATATATATTCAGAATAAATAAAAGATTAGTTTTTTTTATCTATTAATATTTTATACCAATAATATGAGATGGAATGTCTATGACTAAAATGTAAAACACGTCTTCTAAATACAGTTTACATAGTACACATTGCCTGCAATTATTTTATAGAAAATGATGTTTTAGGATTACGATGAACGTCCAATAGTACAACGACATAATGGAGATTACGATGAAAGACGAGCTTATTCTGAGTACTGTGGAAACGAAGTATCTCAACGTATGTACACACCAACACCGCAACGTACGCAATATGCTGTCAATGATTTAGCAGATGACAAACGTAATGACAGAAATAACTATAGCTATGATGAAAGAACAAGATTAGAATATGAAGATTCGCCACAACCTCCTTCAACACCTCAAACAAGAAGGATGGCAACTCATCATAACGAAAGGGTTAGATTTAAATAAGTATATTATTTTCATAAAATATTAAGCTTAATGCAGTCCATAATATTTAGCTGAATATAAAATGGCATATAAAATGCTATATATAAAAAGCTTTTAATAAAATTAGTACGTTTTATTATTTACAGGAAGACACAAATCAAGTACCCGGTTGGATAAGACATCCCGAAAAGGAGAAATGCAGAAACCAATTTCACTATCACAGGCGGCCAGTAACGAGGGTATGTTTTACGGCATTTTTTTCAGTACGCTTGATTAAATTTGAAGTATTTACTATTTTTAATATATATTTTTCTTTTAGAATTCAAATATATTATCTGCTGTTCTGTGCTTGGTTAAGGAGTTGGATTATCCAAGTCTGGAAGTGGTAGAAATGGCTGTTAGAAATCGAATGGATGAACTAGAAGAATGATGTTTCTGACACCGTCCCCAAAATCCACAGGGGACGGTCGCTCTCTCCCATATCGGCAGCATGTCTTCTGTTCCCAGCCCAGAATTCTCTGATTCGCTTGATTCTACCATAACTTTAAGCCAATATGCTAATAACGATGGAAATTACAATAATGACGAACATCGCATACTTGACCGTCAGCTACTCGAAGAAAATAACGATAAGAGTCAAATTCGACGAAATGAATCTGCCGAAAAAGTTTGCTCAACACACAGCCCGAAAACAGTATCGATTGACCCGAGCCCAAGATTGCTCGGAAATAATCAATCCATGTGTAAAATCAAAGATTCCGTATTGGATAATTCACCATCGAGAAATCATCACGAGAGAAAAAGCAATGACGTAAGACGTGTAGCGAGCAGTGACAGTATTCCTCGTGGTAATTATAACAATGTCATTTTGAGCCAGGGATGTAGAGTTTTAAGCCAAGATTGTGTAAGAAGATCAAAAAGTTCTGATGTTAAGAATACAGTTACACCACTTCGTTATATTCAATCGGCAAAAGGAACGTGGACATATAATTTGTAAGTTATGTCGACAACTTGACAAAATCTTAAATCTTACTAATAACCAAAATCTTCTGTAAATGCAATCAGACATAATCTTTTCGATAAAAACGAAAAAAAAAGCAATGAAAAAATTCGGTAATGGATACAAGACTTAAAAATTGAAGATTGGTCTCATCATGTTATTTCGTAGGAAAAGTCTAAATACATGTAAAATTTACAAATAATTGTGATATTTCTGCAATGACTGAAGAAAATGTAATTATCTTCATGTATTATGTGTACATTTAACAACATGTTACAATCGTCATTTCTGTTAATAAGAAACGCTAAAATCAAAACTAATAAAATTTGGTTTCAGCATATCTGACGATTGATATACGAGTAATTTTATTTAACAGCCGTTAAGTTTTTCCAAAGTTTTATTAAAATAAATTTGTTAAATATATATTAAAACAAAATGTATAAAACATTGTCTATGTATAATACAAAATCAAAGATAAATTATATGCGCTATTAAATATTTTCTCAGTAAAAAAGTATTTGGAGTTTTTTTTTAGAGAAAGAAAATTATTTGGATCAATAATAGTTTGTTTGAAGATCAATGTTGAAAAAAATAACAATTTTTACGTTAAAATATAATACGAGTAATACCTCTTCTAAGCTAGCAGGACCAAATTGGCAGAATCAAACCGAACCTATCAGAATATTTAGTACCCATTTTGTACTATTTTGTACCACTAATAACAATTTTGTATCCTGTGCCATTTCGGAGAAAATCGTGGCGGTGCTACCTTAGCATTAAGCTAGAAAGACCACAAGAAAAAAAAAGAAAATTAAATACAGAAATTTGAAGGACTGAATTTGTACTAATTTGTACCATACAAATAAACTTAATATATTCATCTCTTCTGCTTCAAACAGCTCCTAATAGAACTCAGTCCTATTAGTCTCAAGAGTAAAGTACTCGTTCTCATCAGCAGAATCAATTGCTACTTGTAAACTCGATTCAGGATAATTTGTATCACAAAAATATGAAGTTTCAGATTTTGTACCCTAGCCGTTTGATGGAAAACTACCCCCGATCCCTAACAATCTCAAGAGTGAAGTACTCTTTCTTTTTATTTTAGTGTTCAGAATTTAGTAAACAATATTTAGTCGTAAAATAATTTTATTCATTTTAAGTACAGTTCTCTCTTAAGCCAGGAAGATGGGATGGTTTTCTTGCGAAGGGGTTGTAGCTCAATAATCAAAATGCGCGTATTTTAAGAGTTTATTCTTAGAGTTTATACGCTATACGAATTATATCCGCGATACGATATATTTAAATTTTTCTCAACATTTTTCTCTTGAGTTGAATCAATTAAAAGATTGTTTCGGGGTTAAGAGGATGAGATCAAAAATCCAAACTATATCATTTTGAAAACTCATAAATAGCTCCTAATTCTGCCGTAAAAATCAATTCAATATCTATTTTTAAACGTTGACTCAGCCCCCATAAAAAATATTAAATTCCTGTTCAGTGTGACAAGCTCAAAAATTTTAATCTGCAGGATATAAAAGCTCACAAATAGCTTGTAATTTTGCGCTATTTTTTTTTTAATTCCTGCAAGGTGGGGGGGGGGCCAGCTCAACAGGGGTCTTACTAGTATTTGGGGCGAACACGACGCAGTTCAGATTTACTGTGCTTTCATCTGAATCTGACCGATCGGAACCGATCGCTTTCAATTATTTCATTTTATTTTTCCTGTCGTTGACATAGCTCTAAAAATTCGCGAAAGGATATAATCTGACGGGTGTGTGAAGCTGGCACTCCTACTTTAAAATTCGATAGTTCTGATTAGAGAGTTTCAGCTTCTTTTCGAAGAGTATCTACACGATTTATGTTGAAAAGTTCTAATGCTTTTCGCTTGACTAGCGCTCAATTCCTGATATTACGAGATCGCAAGGTCACGCTATGCTACAGGTAATAAGGGAAATATATACATGGAAAAAAAATGATGTATCAACAGCATCATTTTTTGCCAGCCATTCTATTAGCCATCTTATGCCGGGTACTCACTAAGACCGTGCAACGTGCAACGCAACGATTGCTGCAACTAGTGAGTACGTCTTATTTCAGAACACATTGTGAAAAAATTGTAGCAACCGTTGCGTTGCACGTTGCACGGTCCTAATGAGTACCCGGCCTTAGGTTTTAAACGGTTATGACAATCCTTGTGCTTTAGCCCAAAGGCTATTGTACAATAAGCTGCGATAATTTCAACTTCATAAAATGTCGAGAAATTAACACAAGTGTGTAATCAGTGTGAAAAATGTCTGCTGAACCGTCGGTCACCCGCAGTATCGGCGCGTCGAACGCTACAAGAAGCCGCACGAAATCCCAAATACGAAAACCGTCGCATGAACGGACAATCGAAAACCCCAAGCTGCGAATCAAATACAAAATCAAAGCCTCCACCCCTCTCAGAAGGCGCCAACCAAAAAGTAAGGTGGCGCCCAGAACTGCACACCAAGGGCACAGAAGAAACCAAAAACTACCCGTCGCCACCTCTCACTCCCACCTCGTGCAGGGAGTCACAAATGCCAAATGCAACACTCCAATCCGGTATCACCAATGCCAAAAAGGAAAAAACATATAATGGAGAGCACTAATACAGAAACACCCTCAAAAATAAGAATTGGGGATGTCGAAATTTCGCCAGGAGAGACCCTTCTCCGGACCAGGTCAACGACCCGCCGCGCCGCCAGACGAACTCACGATACTCTGCGAAGTCAAAGTCACACTGAACAATGCAACATCCAAGACACCACGTCGACACGAAGCACCGGAATGTAAACCCGCTGATGTCCCTAAACGGTCCTTTAATAAAAATTCGAAATTTTCCGACGTGACGACTTCCGTTGATGGAAGGGAGACTCAGGCGCACAAGCGCACTCCCGCCGAACAAAACCGCGCCTTCCCGGCAATGCTCGAGACAAACATGACGGAAAAACGAACAAGCCACGTAAACATAAAAGACATGAATCACGAAACTATAGTACTATAGAACCGCGGATAAAAAAAGCTGGCAATGTTCTGTACGGAACACATTGAGTCAAAAATTCATTTAAAGAATTATTCATTCATTCAAATAAAGAAAAAAAGCTGGGGAAAGGTTTCTTCTGGAAAAGATACATCCAGACGATTTTTGAAAATGCGGTGCCAACTTTACAGTGGCACACGCAGTATGCATATGTAAATAATTTAATTTAATAAAAATTTCAAGAAAATTTTAACAAAACGGAACCGGAAAAAAACTAAGTTGCGCATATATTATAATCTATTACCTTGAAAAGAATAGGCTCGGAAATGGATAGATTCTAGAGCCTAATAGAAAATATTTTTGTAATTTATGTAAATGAAAGTGGTCAGCGACTTCCCTCCCCTCATCCTCATTTCTCAGGACTACTAATTGTCAAAATACAAAACATATATGTGAAAAATAGATCTATAATTTTAAATTAAAGTCCATTAATGCTTTGCACATAATTATTGATACAATTATTATCCTAATTACGTATTAAAAGTAAATCATTAAATAAAAAACTGATAATATGTAAATAATTTAATTTAATACAAATTTCAAATAAAAAAATTTTGATAAACCGGAACCGAAAAAACTAATTTGCGCAATACCGATACTTTTGTTAGCTAGAAAACCGAAACAGAGAAACCGAAACCTTTATTAAATATTTTAATGTACCGAAACCGGAACCGAACCGATATTTTACTGGCTGCATGGATTGGTGAAAAATTTAAACCAAGAGCACTAAATATAAACAAAAAGGTATATTTCCGAGCGTTTACTAACAATAGCTATACATAGTTGTCCAAAAAAGTTCGCGCACGAGAAGTTTAGGCGAATGTTACCGATTCAAAGCTACTGAATTTCGGCAGTTCTTATTTCACCTACAGTACTTTTTTCGGAAGTTATGAATGAAATATGTGAATGGCAACTACGTAAAATGGAATCACAGTAGTCTTTCCAATGTGTATTCCATATTACCAATTTTTAATTCTTTACCTAAAAAATTTAGACCACGTTTTTTCTAACAGTTTGATATCTCTAGGAAACTATATCTGCTTGTGCACTTAAACTGGAGCTAACGTATTACAAAAGGAATGTTAGACAGTATTTAAATATTAATTAAATATTACGTAAAAATGTTTAGAGAAATCTGTATTAGGTATTTCTTTTAAAATATATTTTTGATAAGTTTCAGCTGCAAGTTCCAAAAAAAATAACGAAAATGTCTTAAACAAGAAGAGGCACGAGAACTGCGCTTGTTTGTATATTTTTATGCGTTTAAGTTTAGGTAAAGGTAAAGGCAACCAAGCGGCCGGCCCTGACTCAAAGAATGCAAAGAATATATTAACCGCATTTTAATCGAAATCGTCGAGATTATATCTTGATCGCGAATATCTGAATTTAAATAGCCTAATGTACACGAAACAACCGAAATTAAAAAATCAAACGATGAATAAATCAATAGGTAAATAAATCAATGTTGGAAAAAAATTAGTACAATCCGAATCGCGAACCGCGAACCACGAACCGAACCGCGAAATAAATCGCAAACATTATTTGATCTCACCCAATCTCACCTCAGATATCAAGTGATCATTATAAAAAAAAGTCACTCACCGACCGATGCGCAACGGACGGAGTTAGTCAGCCACGAAGCTCCGATGATTCTGTAACACAAAAATGAAAGATTCATATTAAATAGACGCTCAAAATAATCAATGTTTCAAAAAATAATTTTTAAACGTCACGTCTACGTCGTCTTTTAATTAGATTTACTAATATATAATTTACTTTTATTTCCTGAGAAAAACCTTTATGAGAATATAAACTTTTATAAAATTTTAGATAAACGTTCGGTTTCTCAAATTATTTCTTGCTTATCCGAGATAAATCGACGCGAATAAATAGAAAAGAACAATTAATTTTAAAAATGAGAAATAACACTTACCCCAAGGTTGCTCCGTCGGGGCCTGATGCCTTTGCCAGGCCTCCTCCTCCTCTCCACGATTCGGCAGGTCCTTCTCCGTTGCAGCGTTAATCCGTACTCCGTTGGCCGGTTGGCGCACTCCGCACTCACTCACGAACGTTCACGAAAATCGATGATAAGATCGCGTAGCTTATGATCGCGCGATATTTTCGACACTTTGCACGATACTCCCGGCATTAATCTCGCGACGCGTACTTGGTTACACGGCAACGGAAAAATTACGGCGGAGCACTACTCACTCGCGACTCGCGACTTTCACGAAAATCGACGATAAGATCGCGTCGCTTATGATCGCGCGATATTTTCGACACTTTGCACGACACTCCCGGCATTAATCTCGCGGCGCGTACTTGATTACACGGCGACGGAAAAATTACGGCGAAAAAGCTGTACGATCCGCTCGACGCCGCACCCGTGCCGCGAGCCGCGATCCGCGATCCGCGATCCGCGATGTCCCGCAGGTAGACGAACATGGCGGAATTTCGTAAATCGCACGGCCAACTTCACTCGCCAAAAGCAACCGTGGCGTCGCGTCCACTCACTCACGAGTCACGACATTCATGAAAATCGACCGATATCGTCGCTTATGATCGCGCGATCTCCGCGATATTTTCCAACACTTCGCACGACACTCCCGGCATTAATCTCGCGACGCGGCACGTACCTACTTGTTACACGGCAACGGAAAAATTACGACTGATTACGACGAAGAAGCTCTGCACTCTGCACTGATGCATGGAGTATGGAGCACGGGACGGGAGTCGCGGGACGCGGGCGCCGCGCCGCGGCTAACGGCTTCTCGTCAACGCGATTGGTAGGGACAAAGTGGGGGCTACAAGTGTCTAGGCACGGTGCGCGCACGGTATGCGTGACGTCAGCACGCCTCGAACCGCTCCTCTACCCCCACTACTCGTGTTTACCGCGGCGCGCACGACCGCACTTTAACGTCGCCCGTCGCCGGCCGCCGCTCTCACATCACAATATTCACAATCAGACCGCATCGCGGAATAATAATAGATAATACACGAATGAATCGCGCGGTTTAGATTACGAAAAACTGATGTATCGAATTTAATACATGTGCTTCGCGAAATTTATATAGATACCGAGGTACGTCGCATTCGATAATATATTCGATAGTATAATATTGATTATACGTTCTTTCGGACGATCAATCTCGCTTTTACCGACAATGACTCCGCGTCTCGCGTTATGTCGCGCCGACTTCGAAATTCGGAACAAAGTTGATTGGACATCGTTTTCGGAACACGGATAAAGAATTTCATTAACGATACGAATGGACGCTAAAACAACTCCGCTGTTGCGCATCAGCCGACGAGTTATTTTTCGAGCAGAAGGGATGAATGTATTATTTGTATGGTACAAATTTTAATTTTCTTTTTTTCTTTTTTTTTTCTTGTGGTGTTTCTAGCTTTGCTAAGGTAGCACCGCCACGATTTTCTCCGAAATGGCACGGGATACAAAATTGTTATTAGTGGTACAAATTAGTACAAAATGAGTACTAAATATTCTGATAGGTCCGGTTTGATTCTGCCGAGTGGTCCTGCTAGCTTAGAAGAGGTGTAAAAAATAAATGTATATATGTAGAAGATGATTTTGTACACAGATGGTATTCTATAAAAAACACTTAACTGTATATTATTTGCATATAATCTGATAATTTATAATTAAAATATAATCTGCATATATCGATGTTAAAAAATGTACATACACAAGCGAAAAACTAAATTCCTAAGTATTACCATTTCTTGTTATATTACTATTTTCTTTAATTTTATTATTTTATTACGGATGTGTACATTAATTTTTTAAACAATATTGCAAAGAAGTAAATTAATTTTGTTACATATATATATAGGATCAAACAGTATAAAATTGTACTTAAAATAGAATAACAAGCGAAATAACTATAGGAATGTATATTATATATAGATTAATTTTAAGCTGACGAACAAGTAATAGATAAGAAAAGCAGAAAGAAAACAAGGAATTACATTTCTTCTACAGACAGTACAGTTCCATCAATTCAGCCAACAACTAATAATAATTAGACTTAAGACATTTTATAACAATGTAAAACACAATGACTTTCGTTATCCAGAACCGTCCACTTACATTATTTTATAACTTGTAAACAATATTACTTTTAATGTATACAATTACATACAGATTTTATATATTATTTAAAAATTTATGTAAAAAATTTAACCTTGAATTATGAACAGTGCTGAAACAGTGTTGTAAACTTGTGTTATCGCATTTATATATATCAACTTTGTATTTCTTCGAAATCGATATTTTCCATACATTAATTAAACATTTTATTATAACTTGCCTAAAAAGTGGAAAATTATATTGGTACTATTGGTATCTAATATAAAAATATATATAAATATCAGTAAAGCATGTTGTATGATCTTCTCTCCTCTTTTATTAATTTTTATTTTTATACAATCGTTGACACCGGTCATAACTTTATGAGCAACTTGACGAATTAATGCGTCGATTGTAGTACATACCATAATTTTAGAAATTTTTTTGTATTCGTAGTTACAATTAAAAAATTAGTAAGTAACTAATTTTAAATACACATAAGTATTTTTGATTCATTATGATTAAAAAATATATTTCCCTTTAGAGAACATAAAATCTTTTTCATTATAATGAGAAAGAGAAAGAGAGAAAAACCAGACCAGAGAGATACTCGAGGTTATCTCTCTCGAATCGCATCGCAATATCGCAAGTTCGCAAGTCGATCAAAGTCGATCTGTCGGTGTAATATCGTGGAACTGTCATGTCGTAAGAGTCCACTCTCGGCCTCGGCATTGCTTATAAAAATGAACGTAAAAATGCGAATAATCGAAATACGTTGTCACTTTACGAGAGAACGCTTTGCCTAAACGAGACTAACGTCTTGACTTATGCTCATTTTAATATTATGTAACGATTGTTTGTATGTACTTTATTGAGTTCTAACCTCAATCTCAACAAGTGTGATGCTCGTTTTACGCGGACTCCAGAATTCAAATTCCCTCGTTGTGTTGGGTGGCCTCGCTTTGTGTCTTTTATTTATGATTCAAATAAAACAAATCTATAATAACAATCAAAAATATAACAGATATCTGAACTATAAGCAATATGTGAGATTTCCTTATATTTACATAAATATTTAACAATCGCCTGCATGTAGTTAACATCTTTATTTATTCTGTAGTGTGATTTTGAAGATAAGACACATTTGACACATTTCATACATTTCTAGATGAATGAAATAGCGACAGAATTGAGGGCAGTAGTAAAATCCATCAACAAATCATCGGCTTATGTTCATCAATTAAATGAAATGCTTACCAAGTATCGCGAAAGAGAGTCAAAGAATACATCAACATCAAGAGCTACTTTACCATCGTAAATACCTTAGGAGTTTAAATTAAGGTTGGTAAATTATATTTAAATTACAAGAGCAGGTTGTACTTGTGTCATTTAATTTTTCTCTTAATATTAAATGAATATTGAACATTGTTATAAACTCTATTCTTTTTCTATATATTAAGCTGAGTATTAAATTACAATATTTGTTTTTATTATTCATTACTTGGGTATAAATATTAAAAATTCTATATTATTGAGTATTATTTTTTATAGTTTATATTCAATACTTATCATTACTATGTGTACAATCCGGGATATAAAATTATAAAAAAGAAAACATGTAATAGTTATCGACGATCAATATTAGGAAAGAATCTTAATCGTCTAAATTGTTCAGTGGCATACATTGAGGGTTACTGTTTCGTCCAATATTCTCCAGCACACTATTTGGCGCGCACAGCCATGGATCCTTTGTTGTTTCTAACCAATCGGACAATCGTTTTTCAAGCTCGACAAATATGCTCTAAAATTCAGAATATATATAAAAAATTGAAAAGCATTTATTATATCTATTATCAAAGAGAAAGTGTGATTAGTGTAATTGCAAGTTTATATCTATTACCTTTGCGGACGGTTTTGAAACTATGTTATTTAATTCTTCTGGATCATATTTTAAGTCATATAATTCCCATTCTGGTCTCTGATAATACTTCTTTAATGTCTTATACCATGGTAGAAATTGATGATTCCTTGTTCTATTTAGAAGGTCCTGCATATAATACAATGATGAATTATTTATGAATGTCTATACTAACAAATCTATTTTAAAATAATTTCAACTCCAGTAAAAAAAAACTAATACTGTTTTCTGGATATTCTTTTTTTCCCCCCAGATTACCTGAAAAGTCGGAGATACGTAAAAGTCCTGATCGATAGGAAATGGCATTCTGTAGTTAATATTATGTATAAGTTTGTGGCGTTTAGTTCTAATCGCACGCATAGGATAATACATGGTAACTTCATGATGTGTTTGGCTAGCAAAGATTGCCGTATTATTTTCTGTGGGTTCTATACATGGAATATTATTGATTATTTTACAGTATGATCTTTCTAATAGAAGACAGTGTATTGCATTTATATATGTATATACCTTCAAGAAGCAATGGTAAAAGTGATTTGCCAGTAAGTTGCGGAAAAGACACTTCATTGGAATCTTCATCCATGTAAGTTGCATTGAACCAATCTAATATTGTCGGTACTATGTCAAGTAAAGACGTCAAACTATATGTCACGTTGTTTTTCCTATGGCCATGGATTGGTGATGACATCATCATGGGTTCAGCTAGACCTTCAGAATTTTTTTTTTTAGTATCTACATGCTTGTATTTTTACAACGCTAATATTTTCAAATACTTGTTAGTTTTCATTTTCTCAGTACTTTAAATGTAACTAAATTTACAAACCTGGATCATATAGATTTGTACGACCATTTGGGAAAGGTATACCATTATCAGACGTATAAATCACCAATGTGTTGTTCTTGAATCCTGCATTTTCCAATTCTTCAAGAATAAGGCCAACGCCTAAAAAATTATATTCTTTTTAAATATATATGTGTTATATATATATGTGTTATATATATATATATATATATATATATATATATATATAATATAAAACTTTTGCTCATAACATATTAGAAACATATATACTTGAGCATTTCTCAAATAACATTTTAGAGATACCTTTATCTAAACGTGATATTGTTGTATATTGGGCAGCAATATCTCTCCGAGCAGCTTCAGTATTCTGAACATAGTAGGGCACTTTAACTTGGTCCCATTGATAATATACTGGATTCCAATCGGGAATTGTACCCATTCCAACATCACCATTACCGAATTTTTCGCAAAAATTACCATACTCTGGATGAGTATGCCCACACCGATGTGGATCGTGAAAGGCAACATATAGAAAAAAGGGTCTGCAAAATTTTAATATACTTGAGAAAATGTTTTACAGAATAATATATAAGTAATAAGAAAACATAATTTTTTGAAGTGCACGAAACAAAATATGTCATCTATATTGTTTATTATACATATACACACGTGACAAAAAATCGCGCTATATGTAAAATATTACTTACTGTGTTTTATTTTGTGACAGAAATTCGCGGACCAGTAGCTTTATATAAGTAATATTGCGACCTACTTGAAGAATAGAATTATTTTCTTCTGTATGCGCAAAATCAAATGGATAAACGATACTGGGGCCTACATGTTTTTTGCCAATAATTCCTGCACAAAGAAAATATTTAAACATTACGCGATAAGATAATTTATAATGCAATATTATAAATCTGTTATTTATTACCCGTTCGTATATTGTTTCTTTTTAATATTTTTGGCAAGCTTTGAATATTATCAAAAGAATTGAAATGATGAACTCCATGATGAAGACCGTACATCCCATTTTGATGACTTGGTAATCCAGTTAATATTGCAGAACGGCTATAAATACAAAATTTAAGATTTATATATCTTTATTAATTAGATTAAATTTGAATATAACAAAACTACCTTGGTGAACAACTACTGACTGATGTATATGCATTATTGAATAGCAGACTTTCCTTTGCTAATTTATCCAAATTAGGGGTTTGACATATTTTATTCAAGTATGATCGCATTTCAAATCCTGCATCATCAGCTGTGGATTGATAAATAAATATTTCAAACAGTGACGAGTTTGACGCGAATTATATAGATTGTGAATCTAAAATTGATCTAACTGGCCTAACTGCAAAGTTATCAAAATGTATCTAATTTTTGCCAACTAAAGGAGTTTGTAACTCTTGTTTATTATATCATCTCTTACATTTGCAATTCTAATTCCTAAAGTACGTACTTTCTTATTTTTGGAAAAAAAAAATTATATAAAGCTACAATTTATTTATTCCAATTATTCGACAAGATATTCGCAAATCACATTTATGTGTGTAAAAAAGTACGTTATGTAAATTACCCAGCAACAAAAGCACATTTTGTTGAGCTGCTGTATTGGTTTTTCCATTTGATCCAGATAATTGCAATAAGACAATGCACAAAAGGCATAATTTATTCGAACAACTGTTCCACGGCATATCGCAATTGGGTAACACACATGTATGCGTGAGCGATACACGTCATACACGTGTGTGCGCAACGTGCATGAGAAAAGCACATGATGCACACGCAAGTACTGCCAATACGACCAATCGAAAATTTTCTGTTCTTCCGCGAAATAGCAGAGTAGCAGACACGTGATATAAGGGCTTGATTTATCTATCACGTTGTGTCTTGGCGGGCGCGGGGCGGCCCATGTGTCCGCATCGTGTGCAGACACGTGCACCGGTGCACGAGTCCATCAAACGCGAAGATTACAATCGCGCCCCGTTTCAACTGTCAACGAAAAACGTTGCAAAAAGGTCTCTGCAGCTCTGCACCGTATCTGGTACATTTTTTATCGCTCGATTGGTACATGACGTTTCAGCATCCAACATCTGGCCACATCTCACCACATCTGGCGATACTGACCACGTCACCACGTGACCACTCTGTCATAGCCACACTCACTCACACAAGGCACGAGGCACGACTCGACACTCGACACGTCAAACCGGCCACGTATATACGTACATATACGCCTCTTTTTTGTATATATCATATTTTTTGTTGTATTTCATTTTGAATGTAACCTTTTATCGCCGCTAATCTCGCGAGTCGCGCGAAATGCCCTTGATCGCATCATGTATGTCAAAATTTTCAGCGTTACCTCCGGGAATTCCGAGTTGCTCCGAATGCGTTGGGATAGGTTACAATTACATGGCATTTCTCGGCACGTGATTTAAAATCTCACTCTTCGATAAACTCCTTCATCTCGAAGCTGATTGTAATAAAAAAAGCTGATGGCTTATAATCATTTAATATAATTTTAAAGGCATTCTCGTTTCTATTTTATTTTGTGCGCAATGTAATTATGTATTTTAGTCATTTGTGAATATTTCTGTATGTATTAAATGACAGTATGTGTTTCAGAGAGCTCGAGTGGTTAAACGATATAAGATTACGTCATGTCGAACAAGATTATTTGCCTGTTTGACGTGGATGGCACACTCACCGAACCACAGCAGGTATTACGTTTTGCATACCAAAATATTCTATCTCTGAACAGTGCTATATTTCTTCTTGGACATTACAATACTATGTTATTGTTACGTTATCCTGTATCCTTATCTATTGTTTTAAAAATATATATTGTCTTTTATAGCCGATCAGTTCTGAGGTTGAAAAGTTTCTCCTAGAAACTGTAAAGAAAGAGTTTGACATTGCTGTTGTCGGAGGCTCTGATTTAAACAAAATTCGAGACCAGCTAGGTGGTAGAAATCTCTTTGAAAAGTATAAGTATGTCTTTGCGGAAAATGGCCTTATCGCTTTCAAAAATGGCAAAGCTTTACCGTCCCAAGTAAGTAGAAGTAGTAGTCGTGTCTAAGGACAATGACAGATAATGCGTTTTCTTTATTAAGATGTATCTTATTAATATATAAATTATAGTCGATCCAGGATATGCTTGGAGAGGATGCTCTGCAGGATTTTATAAATTTCGTCTTGCGATACATATCTGAGCTCAAGCTGCCATTTAAGCGTGGAACATTTATAGAATTCCGTACGGGCATGATGAACGTTACACCAGTAGGACGGAATTGCAGCAAGAAAGAACGCAAACAATTTCATGAATACGACAATGAACATCATATTCGTGAAAAATTCATACAGGTCCTTAAAAAGGAGTTTCCTGATTTGGGTCTGACTTACAGTATCGGTAAGTAACATGTTATATAGAAATAATTCTGTTTAGTTAATTTACGTGATTATAGCATAGTTAAAAATTTTAATATAATAAATTAATAATATTTATTAAATTATTTCAAAATATTATTAATTGTCTATATTTTACTATTGCAAATATCTTATGTACTACTGAGTACTGAGATGTATAAATTAATGTATTACATGTAAATTTTACAAGCAAATTTATTTATTTTTTCTAAGGGGGACAAATCTCTTTCGATGTTTTTCCCATCGGTTGGGATAAAACATATTGCTTGCGTCATATCCAGGGATATGACGAAATACACTTCTTCGGTGACAAAACTGCCGAAGGCGGTAACGATCACGAGATTTACGAGAGCGATCTGACGGTAGGACACCGCGTCACTTGTCCCAAGGATACCGTGAACCAAGTGGACGTCCTTATGACACTGGTAAAAGAAAATAGGGAGAAGGAGCAGCTTAATGTTCCAATGCAATGTGTCTGAGGCCTAAAAATTATTTTTCTAGGTCGAGATAAATGTGCATTTTTAATTAGTATTGTGTACATTGTAATAGATTCACTTAACTTCTTATTTCTACCACGTATATTACATTCCTGACGATGAAAGTATAGTATTTAACTTGTATAGTTTCAAGTAGTATTTCTGAGCACTCTAAAATTCTAGGCACATCTGTTTTCACGCACATTAGAAATATATTTGTACATATGCTCTTTTGTGGTCGTTTTATTATCTCATTTGATATACAGAAGTCATAAACGTTGAATAAAAAGGTTATTGGTATTAAGAATATAGTAATTTATTTTTTGTCTGGAACAAATTCCACTCTCATAAGTCTTACATGTGCATACACGCCCACGCATATATCATTACATTTGCGCATACATATGTACATATATATATATATATATATATATATATATATATATATATAGATTAAAACTACGTTAAACAATAACAATGTTAACAAAAGACAAACGTTATATAATATTTATTGGAAGACGACACAGTATGACGTAGAATGTTTTTTCTCTGCTACTGACAAGATATAAAAGGCACCTTATTAGCATATGTAAATAGTAAATATGCAAAGTTAACGCTGTAACAGCTGTCGTTGTAGCTTGCATGAAACTTTTAACATTAATTTCTTACCATTCTAGGTAAACTTTCGTTTTAAAACGTAAATGCATTTCTAATAAAATATTAGGAATATATATTAAAATTAAAATGTATGATCACTTAGCAAACGTTAACACGTATATATATTTTGTATAAAATGTGATATAAAATGTATTCCGTTCGTGATATGTAAATTAAGCGTTTGTTATGGCACCGTAAGTTTTCACGCTCCTTGGTAGACAGGTACGCGCTTCGCCGCGAAAGCCGCGAGTCCTTCGATTCGGTCCTTCGTATCCACGAGCTTACTGTAGCACTGCCTCTCGATTTCCATACCGTCTTCTAGAGATACCTCCGTGCCTTTAGATATAGCTACTTTCGCCAATCTAAACGATAGAAAATTAAAAGATATATCTATAAATAAATATTGTGCTTCGTCAGGAAATGAAAGTTCAGAGTAAAATACAAGCGTCAGAGAAACGCGTATTACTCGTGCTCGATAAGACCAAGTAGATAAACGTGTGTGGTGTGATGTGTATTATATAATACGTGAGTGATCGTATCAACGATTCTGAGTAAGCATTGTCACGTTTAAATAAGCATTGTCACGTTTGTTACGGATGATAATAATAATGATAATCTTTCGCACGTTGGCATATTATAAAAAGTTCTATCCTTCGTTTTCCAATTATATATATATATATATATATATATTTTTTTTTTACTATCTCTATCTACTTTATATATATTGTTCTTCTTTTATATTTATATTTATATAAACTAATATTTTTATTTCTTATCCTTATCTTTATTTTACTTTGTTTATTCTTCTTATATATCTTTTTATAGTTTATATTATACATTTATTGAAATAAGTTTTTACATCAATCAATAACTCACCTAACACCAATGGGACCGTTGGGTAAAATTTCTCTTGCGATCGAAAGAGCTATTTGGTAAGCTGCATCGCCGACCTTGTTTTGCGGAACCACCTCGTTCACGAGACCAATTTCCATCGCCTGGTCACCGTCCAGAATCCGCGCGGTGTAAATTAGTTCTTTAGCCTTGGCTGTTCCGATTATCCTCGGGAGTCTCTGCGTTCCGCCGGCGCCTGGTAGTATGGCTAGTTTCGTTTCTACGAGGCCCATCTTGGCCTCGGAAGAGGCGACTCTGATATCGCTGGCTAACGCGAGTTCCAATCCTCCGCCCAATGCCGCACCATCGATGGCCGATATTACCGGCGTCGGCAGGGTTTCCACGTTGGTCATGAGACCTCTCAGAGAGGACACGAATCGTAGCACCTCGGAATTATCCATTTTGAATCTCTCTCGCAGGTCTGCCCCGGCGCAAAACACTTTTGGGACCAGACTGCGTATTATCAGCACTCTCAGCTTGTTGTTTTGCCTGATGGTGGCCAATGCTTCGTCCAACTGAGAGACCAAGGTCTTCCCGAGGGAGTTACGAGCGGTAGGCCTGTTCAATCCTAATACAGCGATACCGTTGTCCTTTCCATCAAGGTAATTAATGATCACTTCTTTCGCCTCGTCCTTAGGACTTGGCATTGCGCTTGTAGTCAATGTCCTTACGGCACAAGCGCACAGGTAGCGAAGAGAGCTGGAAACTCGGACGCTTGCCACTAATGAAACCATTTTGTCGGATTTATTAGTTTATTTGCAATCTATTCTCTATATTCTCTTTAGAATGGGAATCTGGAAAAGGGAAAAGACATTTTTTTTATCCTCTACAAAATATTTGTATCCTATCGTATTATCTCCTTTTAATCTTTTATCGTTTTCTATCGTCTATTAAACTGTATGCGATGTCTTATAGTATATTTAACATATCACTTAAGTGAATATAATATAATCTTGCAAGAAAACTTACCCGAATCCAACCGACCGGTTTCTCGACTCTTGCCTCTCGCCTCTCGCACGGCGCCGCAGCAGTCAGCACATAGACGCGAAAAAATTTACGACGTCGTTATCCTTGATCCTATTTCGGGATTACGATGCGGCAGCAACAGGAGACTTCGCGTCGCGTCGGGACTCGGGGCGTGCGAGCTGGTGCGAGCTGCGAACGCTCGCGCGGGACCGCACGCACACGCGTGTATGAACGTGCAAGATTTGTTGCTTGCGAGTCGCGGGTTTTGATTTCCGCGGACGGATCGTGCCGATCGTGCGAGAATGCCTCGCTGTACGCCGCGACTCCTTGGACTTTGCGGACCCCGGACCCCGGACCCCGGTCCCCGGTCTCCGGTCAGAGCGGCATTGCAACAGCGGCGGTGACAGCGGTGGTGAGCGATGGGCGATGGTAGGGATGGATCGAGGAAAGTTGGAGTTGGAGGTTGGATAAAGACGTAACGCGGGACGCGGGGACGACGGACGAGCCGTTCGCCGTTCGCCGTTCGCCGTTCAGCCGCCGCGAATCTCTCCACGTCCAAACACAACCGCGTCTCCGCGTCCAAGTCGCGGCCACGACTGTTTGCTTTTTTCACCGTTGCGTGTTGCGTTGCGAATGAAAGCAACAATCAACATTCGCACGTGTCGGTGTCACTGGTGTCAGATCCATCGCGCGCGTGCGCGTCGAGCGCGCGTTGACACGCGTTTCCATTGACGAAATGCTTATAATTCGAGTGAAAGAGGGTGCCACTTGATTATCTGATTCTCTCTCCGGCGGGTCTTTCTTTCCGCCTTTTTTCTCCTCCGCAGAGATTCTTCGACCGCCCTCGACCCTCATTGATCCTGATCCGCAGTAATTCCGCTTATTCCGCACGATGCACAATCATTTCGGCTTGACGTTCCATGAACTCGAGCTCGACGTACTGTATACATTTACACGTACATATCATACGCGCCCAACATACACACATTTTCATGTGAGTATTAAAGCAATAAACATTTGAGCCACAATGCAATGGAAGCAAGATATACATCTACAATTACAATAATCTAATTTAAGAATAAGAATAAGATCCATATATATAAGTTTGATAGATCAAAATAGCGAAAACTAAAGTTCATTTTTTTACTTATTCTTTAATTAAAATAAAAGGAGTCTGTTTTTTTTTTTCTTAAATCATACAAAGGCTCTTGGGAAATCGGTAAAGAGAAAGAGTGTTGCAATGGGCGACAGTTTTATGGTATTTTTGTACGCGCTTAATGGTGTTTACTCAAGTCGCGCGGTAATTTTTCGCTGACGCTGATACGTTCGAAGAATATAATTGACGGAAATATTCTCGGCGACAAACTAATTATGTAATGGTAATGATACTGAACGAGGCGACGTTTGCCCATAGCGAAACCGTAAATAAATTACACGTGCTATCAGCTGAGAATCGAACCATGGAGCGTATCGCCGTAATACGTTCCGAGGAAAACATTTGTATGCAAATGTGTGTTTATTTCTGGCAGTGACGACGCTGCCGCGTTAACTCCTCACTACAAGAAAGAATATTATCGGTGTAGAAATTCCTTCTACTTTTACATGGTAGTCGCGTGTGTATAATATTATTAAAAAAGACATAGACTTTGAGATTACTGATTAACATTCAAATAAATCCGTAGATGTAGCAAAAAATATCGTACCATCGCGATGTCAACAGGAAATGATACGCGCATTTTTCGTATTGCAATATTTGCAAGAATGTAACAGTGCAACCTCATTTATAATGAGGACGCGGTGAAAAAATGCGGTTCCCTTATGATGAAAGTTGAGAAATCCTTCGTCGATGTTATGTATATCGTTACGTTGTTGATTTAATGTATTGACACATCGATAAACGCGCGCTTAGTGTAAAGATTATTTAACTTTTAACCGCCAGTTGTACACAAAGCGCATATCTTATCTGAAACGTATGAATAGGTATACAGTACGTGTTTTTTATTTTATGTAGGTCTATGCACGTGCACGTGCAATTTTACTAACTGAAGCTATCTTTGTATTTTTAAATCCGCATTATTTTAATTTTTTCGCGTAGCGAAAATTAATATTGATATATGTACGTATGACGTATATGTTAATAGATATTAATATTAATTACGCAAATTTACTCGAAAAATTAATATTAATATATACAATTAACATAAAATGATATTATAAAGTGCAACGGAATGACGAAATCCTATTTTATTTGCAAAGCAGGAAACGTAAAGATCAAGGAATGTAAGGCTAAATACATTATAATCTTGTCATGTATATATTTTATATATTCTAGTATTCTGGCAATAGATTTCTTTACATTTATCTAAACGGAAGATCAACTTAACTCACATAATGGCTTGCATCTACATACTTGTGTTTCGATAATTAACCGCATTTCCTAGAATACATATATCAGACTTTCTGAAGACGACGTACAAACTATATGACAAATAAATAAATAAATAATTAATAAATTAAGTACAGCCGAAATATTGGTCCAACGTTAAACCCGTATTATACAGGATGTCCCTCTTTCTTGGAGTCGATTTTTTCTTAGTGAAAATATTCGAGAGAAATTATCATTGATTGTAATTTTTTATCTTTAGCATAAAACGAAGACCACGTAGAATTAATTAGAATATATATTGATCGCGCCGAATATAATTATGTAATTTTTATCATATATTTTTTGCTGCAAGTTCGCCAGAAACTTGTTATTTTTACGTGTTACGTGAGAAACTATTGGTGCCTTGACATTTCTCTCGAGGAAATATCGACTCCAACGTGATCAAGCGATTTATCATCTAAAAGAAAATAACGCAGTTGCAAGTGGGACACCGTGTATACGTTTTCGATGTTACTTTCTCTCGCGAGTGCTTTGCTTATCTCGCAAGTGAAAAAAAATTGATTTATTAATATAAATCCACGTACGATTAATTCAGTCCACCGAAGTCGTCGCGCAGCTTTGGCGACTCGATTACTGATGTATACCCCGTAAAACGATATGCATCGCGTTGCATTCGATCGTCAATGAGGATTCCTTATCGATTACTGGTGGTTTCAATTGGACCAAGAAGCGGCAGGATATGTAGTTTAAGCTGCGGGTGAAACAGGCGGCGGTCGAAGCATTGACCTGGTGGCCGAGGAAAGTTTCTGCGACACCAAATGCGCGATATGCGACGATCTCTTCCACACGAACTCCCGCGTTCTGTCATGGTCGTCCTGGCTTTCCACTCGAACCTGATTTTAAAGAAAAAAGAGATAGAGAGAGAAACATTCGGTTTAATACGTGAGTACAAACAAGTATTAAGCAAACAGAATAATCGCTGTTTGCTGTCGCATTTAACCGTTTCGTGATGTCACATCGGCCTTCAAGTCTCAGGCTGAATTTCGCGTCGAGTTAAAACAAACCATCGGCGTCGCTTTTGAATCAAATTAATCCAAACATTCTTACTTTGTTTAATATTTAACACACTGACAATGAGTGCACTGATTGGTGTAATATCGATATACATAATATTAAATTAATATAATTTAGGTCTGTATTTGAATTTGCATTAATAATACAACACGAGGGATTTATTATTTATTAATCACAAGTTAGAATATATCAATTCTAGTAGTATTAGTAAAAGATTATGAAAGATTAGCCAGCAAGATTAAGAAATATTGAAGAAGGTTTTTAAGAATTTAGCGCGTACGGTCAAAATCATCTGCTACATACAAACGTGTCGTGTCTATCTGCTTATTGACTTGACATTCCTGTTCCGTGGTATTTACATATTGCTATAACTGTTTTTCCCCTCTATCGACGTACCTGTTTAGGTTGCAAAACCCGAATAGAATGCAGCGTCGCCGCACCGCCGTGCAACACACGCAGGCTCAACTTGCCAGACATCTCGGCCGTGGTAGCGGTCGCGCTCCTCAATTCCTTCTTCGCAGCCCTGCCAAACTCCTTCTCGACCTTCAGCACCAGTGGTCCCAGGCTGAACTTGGTCTTGATTGTCGTGTGATCGCTCATCATGTTCACCGATACGTCTCCCGTCCTCTGCAAGGACGCCAATCCGTACAGGGTGGCTCTCGCTTTCGGTCTACTCTTAGACTTGGTCTAAAAATCACGAGAAAACCCACTGAATACTCATTCTCGTCCACGTCAAGCACGCGTGCCATTTTCAAATATCTACCTACAGATTCAGATATAAATTTAAATGATAGAAAAGACGTGTAACATTCGCCAATATTTATCATATATTCAATTTTTAATTACTTTGTTCTTGTTGCTGCTGCTGCTTTGATTCTTCGTCCTGTTCTTCGTTCGTTTGCGGTTCTTATTAGAGTTCTTGTTCTTGTTGGACGTACGTCTGTTGCTAGATCTCACGCTGGTTTCTGTGCGAGATTCCAGTGAAATTGGTTCCTTTTCCGTTAAATTCGTTTGCGTTACAGCAGATTCACTGGTCTGCGTGACTTTCTGTAAACATGAATCGTACATATACGCTGAACGCTGAACGCTGAACATATATAATATTTGCCGAAGATGCATAAGCTCTCGAAATTTACAAATTTAACAAGTTTACTGATTAATTCTTCAATGAATTTAGAGTCAATCTTTATTTTATAAAAAAATTCCGAAGTTGTACCATTGGCTTCAAACTTTTTATGTCTTTGAACAACGAAGCTTCATCATTTAATTAGACTCCAAAAATTTAATTGGTGGTTTTTCATTTTTAGAAATCTACTAATGTCTCGATATTGTCATTAAAATTCGATATCATAAAGTCAATATTCTGCGACATATAAATTATTTCAGTCACCAGAAATCATACCTCGATGTCATTTTCATTGTCATTCTTTTCAGTAACAACGGAAGCGTCGATCGGCCTTGAGGCGCTCTTTCTGGTGCCATTTTTAGTACCCTTCCTCTTGGTCTTATTCTTGTTCTTGCTCGTTTTGGAGCTTGCATTTGGACTCGTCAGTTTCACGGTCACCGGCTCATAATTGGCGCGCAGAATGTTGTTAATTTTGCCGAGAATATTGTCGACGAAACGATTGTATTTTGCCACGTAAATTGCTGGCACGTGACCACTCGATTCGGAATCCATGCCACCTAAACCATTGATAGAAATTGTATCAGTTTTACAGTTTCTACTTTCCCGGATATTCCTCGCGCGAAAGTCCATGCGGAAACGTTTTCTTCAACATTTTCTTCAACAGTATTCGCATTCTGAAATTGTTCTAGTTGCGACACTCTATCATGAAGTATATTAATTTTTTTTATCACGAATAAAATTATGATTCAAAATGATTAATTATTTTAGACTTTGCGAGTCTTTGATTAATTTCTATTGGTGGCGGTGATCAGATGAGTACATCTGATTACGTTGACCTGTAAAATTGGGCCTGTGTAAATTCTATATATTGTATAATTACAAATGCTACTATTCCATGTAATTATGTTACAAACTAATTCTGTAACTTTATAAATTTTGTGCTGCCATCACCGCTACCAACCCAAGCATTGCTTGGCAACCTCTACTCTTTTCCGAAAGCCATCAGTTTATGACTGGTGAATCTGCAAAGTTACCAAAATTACTCGTTATCGACCCAGAGTCCCAGAGATCGCGAGAGTCCATGTTCTATGAAAAATGTTCGATTCGAGGTAAACAGAGGGGGAGAGAGAGCGACTTTGGGAATGCGCCCCGATTGCGTCCTTGAAACCACTTTTCGTGAGGTCATTTCGTCTCGTCCGGGTCATTGACCAGGGTGGGACCGTGCCCGGCGTTGCCTTCCGCAGCTCGACGCACCGTCTCTGGGTTTTAATGAAGGGAAACGCGTTCCCCTCCCCGCCGCGCCGGTTACCTTGAAAGGAAGCCGGCACGGCGCGGCTGTTGCCGATCGAGGAGGAGCCTACTTAAAGCGACGACAATGTTAACGGTATATCGGAATCCTTCGGCGCGGCTAAACTGGTCCCCGATCTAGGCCGTGACCTCCTTCCTCGCTACATAACTCACCTACAGACCCATCTAGCCGCGCGCGGGTCCATCCAACTGCTGCCTACCTAAAAACTCTCCCCCGGTCGTTGCACCTCTCGCAGCACGTAAGCACGACTTTCTTTCGGACGTCATGATGCCGTGCCACGCCGCGATGAAAATCTCATGCCACGGACAATATCAAGGTCGTCTACTTCTGGCACAGTCGAATGCCGAGGTCTCGGTTGAGGTCCGATCGGCGGGATCGCTTCTCAATAACGCGTGCACGATAATAGCCTCTTTATATTCTCGGAAATCTTTGGCGTACTTTAAATAAAGGAATCCTTTACGCGACACGACTCAACTAAAATAGTTTATATCGAGCGACACTTTAACGGTTTTAAAACGAAAATGACATGATACAATAAAACGTTATACAAATAAAAAATGTATGGCACACGATCGAAGGTTTATCTTTCTGGACTAAATGCTCGTTAAAACTTTAATTAAAGATTTGACAGAATCAAATAACGAACATTTTATATGAGACCCTGATGATTTTTATTCGAAATTATTCTTTAGAATTAACTTTTTTTCATTGAATACGAGAACACTACGTAGACTCTTGAAAAATATGATTACTTAACATCATCTTGTTATATATCTGGTGGATAGAAGTAAACGGTGTTTCTTAATTATGTTTCATAATTATGACTTTGATCTTTATCTGGTTCTTACTTTCAGATCTTCAATATCTTTACAACAATTATTTTCGAACGACATTATAATATTTCATCCATTTAAATCAAATATTCCAAGAAGAAATTACTCGATACGTCATTAATTTTGTGTAAGACATAAACCGGTTTTTTTCTTCAATCATCTCACCTTCGAGGAACGAAACAGGTCAGTCACACACACACGCACGCACATACACGGAAAGATTAAGAGCAATCGTATACTAAATCACGGTTTAGGCGTGCCACGTGACAGATATCGAAGGACATCGGCTTCATAACTTGCATGAGCTGTGGGTCAGGGTCGCAGTCGGAGGAGGCTCTTCCGGTACATCGCTTGCGCGTTCTCCAGGTCGGTGACCTCGTTTCTTTTTTGACCGGTTGCTCCCGGTGAAAGCCGAGAAAAAATTTCAACGCGGTCACACCTTTGTTGGATTTAACCCGACATTCATGTAGAAAGTTAATTGGATGTAGCGCGTGACGGTTAATTAAGAATCTCCGTTCATAAACTGATGGCGGCGATTCCTTCGATCGGCATCGAAGTCGAACCTTCGGCGGTTTTGTTCCTGCTACTTCCTTGTTTTAAGTTTTACCCGTGAATTGAAGACCGAATACACGGAAATAGATATGTGTGATATGTAAACGCACGCGTGGTGTCGGTTGTAACAAAAACCAGCGAAAGATGAAAAAAATCAAAGTAGAGCTACTAAAAGTATGGCTAATATGTATAGAACAAATCACATAAAAGCGAATTATTTGAGATAGATTCTACGAAAATATCAAACTACGAATGAAAAGAAAAGAAAATCTATATGATAGCGCTCTAATAAAAAAAGAGAGAGGTGTGCAGAACTGCAGAGTATGCTGCCGGACCACATATTTCTTTTTTGGTCATTAGCTACTTTTCTTATAAACTACTAATTAGTTACTAACTACTAATTTTACTGTCTACTTGGAGGTGCAAAGGTATGGGAGATTAAGAAACATGGATGTGGGACAAATGTAGGAATGTCGTGCTACTGTCCAGGTACACGTTGTTGCAGTCGATTGTCCAAAACCGTCCACCAAACACGCGATCACCTACTAGCAGGTAGAAAATACAGCTGAAGCGACAGCAAGCATGGGTGGCTACGATCTCGTGAGAACCGAGTGATAAAAAAAAGCAAGTAGGGTCGACGTGATACAAGATGTCAGGAACAGAGAAATGTGCCGCTATCTATTGAATGCATTCAAATAGCTAGGCGGGTTACTATGCACGTCACGTCACAAGGAAACGGAGAACACACCCTTTCCTCACCCGGAGATCGAGATCGATAATTTCATCGAGAAAATATAAATTCCAATGTCACCGACACGCGAAAGCAACTCCACGTTCATCAGCAACGGTCGTTCGGTTTTTCTCGCGTCTGCGTCTGCGGCATCGAAAGTCGATCCGAACCGAAATTATCCCAATCTCCAGCTCCGAGCGAAAGAGAACCGCGATTTGAGATTTCTCGAAGGAAGGAAAACAGAGAGAATTCATCCTCCTGGATCACGTGTAACGCGAGTGTATCTGGACACAAACACGTACGACTGATTCAATGCGACTGGACAATGGTGAATGAAATAAATAGGCGGTACACATTACTTTGTAAAAATAATAAATTATTTGTATTTTGCAATCCAGAACGGACAATGTCTCTGTACAAGTCTTGGTCTAGAGTAGAGAAACATCGTAAAAAAGACATATCTCTCGATTCGCGCGGAGCACGCGACACCGTCATCGACCGTGTTTAATCTGGCAGGTGATAGACAACTTAAAACAAAAAACGCGATATAAAATAGAAATCTATGCAACGTAAAAGAATTTTTAAGATTAGATATGTATTTACACTAAAAATCGTGATGGGAGGTTTGAATCATCTGCCAGATTAAGCATCTTATTGCTAATTCGACAGAACAGAAACAGGACGAGATTAATTTCTCGTTCTGTTTTCTAATGTAGGCGATTTCGATGTCTCTTGATCCTGTAGACGAGACTAAATGATATCTCTAGATCTCGGTCTCTCTTTCTCTCTCATGCACGCGCATTTCCCTTCCGTTCTCTTCCTTTCTATCTTTCTCTCTTTCTCTTTTTTTATTCCTCATTCAACTGACAGTAAGATGGATCACGAATGTTGGAAAAAGGAGGAAAATACGTGACGTGAGGTCACCAAGCCAAAGCATTTCAATGCTACTTCATGCAACACAAGGATCCAAAAAAATACTAAAAGTTTCGGAAAAATCTAAAAGCCTAAAAAATTAGCACGTGTCTTAAATAACAAATTAACCAAAAAATGTATAAAAGATCAGAGAGAAACCGAAGGACTACAAAGAGACCGGACGTGTCAGTCTATAGTGCGGTGCGACTTGCGATGTGACTTTAAATAGAGATATTGCCGTTAATAAATATAATAAATAACTAACGCTGAAGATAATTTAAAGTTAAATGATTGTTTAGTGCATGAAACTGAAGTAGCAGAAAATTTTATTCTGCTCGCGTGGAAATTTATTAGCGCGGACTTTCTGTCTCATTGAATAACTTGTCGAAAAGATTCCTCAATACAATCGCCCGATCGAGAAACTGTCACGTGGACATAAAAAAAATTCTCCTCCTCGTTCTTCTTCTTGTCATCACACTGAGAATATTATAAGTATTTATGTTAAAAGAAGGAATTATATATATATATATATATATAACGAAAAAAATTAAAGAAAAATTATATACATAAATTATACACATTATCTCTCGATACTAAAAAATTTATTAAATTTCTAAAAACGTAAATGATAATTTTTTCAATGTTTAATTTGAATCGACTTAGAAAATTAAAAATAATATCGACAAAATTGATATTTATACGTACATTACTCATTGCTATATGCAAAATATAAAGAGATAATAAAAACATAATTTAAGAAACGATATAAGAACGGCAAGATCGATCAGTACAGCAATAATACTCTCTTGCGCTTTTTTTAGATTATGAGATTTGTTTCATTCACAATTTTTTCTCACAAAGGCGCGGTTATTATATTCAAGAGGTATAAAACTACCCTTTAAAACATGCCCCCTTTAAGGAGATGTGAAAACGAAGCGAAATAAATAATTTTGCTCCACGAGCGAGCATCACGATCGGGCGTAGTCGCTCTAATAATCGATCTCGTGAGACCGACGTTAGAACGCTCGATGGAATCGATCGGCAGACAGCCATCGATGTGCGATGACTGCCACGAAACTTCCAAGAAATTTTCGTGCCAAGAGTCAAACAACTCGGCGGCAAAGAGAGCGCGCGAGGTCAAAGGATCACGTTGCATCCGATCATTTGTCATCCGGCTTTCTCGGCAACTCGGTCTAAACCCTCTTCGACACCGAAGCGGAAGAAGACGAAGAAGAAGAAGAAGAAGAAGAAGAGGAGGAGGGTGAAGAAGAGGAAGAGACCAGCCGTGCGATCGACTTGCGCGACTTGCGAGTGTGCTTGACGTTATGTTTCTTAGCCTTCTTGCCCTTGAACTCACGTGCGTGCCTAGCGTCGGCGATGTCGGCGATGTCTTCCACTGGGTCGTCATCGTCATCGTCGTCATCATCGTCGTCATCGTCATCGTCGTCGTCGTCATCGTCGTCGTCATCGTCATCGCCCGTGATGTCCAAGTCTACGTCGTCATCGTCATCATCGTCATCGTCGTCGTCCTCGTCGCTGGACGGAGCAGCCGCCGCGACGCCGCCGGGCGAAGCCGGTGCCCCGACGGCCTGGACTGATACCGGATTCGAGACGGACTCGGCACCTTCGAGCGTTGACTCGTGCACATTGGATGCAGCTTGACCCTCGGCGTCACCCGCCTCCTCATCCTCGTAGCTAGCGGCATCGTCCTCGGACGTTTCACTCGACGCGGCATCCTCCGCAGCTTCCTCGGCGGCCGCTTGATTCAGATCAGCCGCTACGGCGAGCGGCACCTGCGGCGAATTGACGGGGGTGGATGGAACCGTTGCGGCAGGTGCAGCGGGTGCCGGTACAGCGGCGGCTTCATCCTCGTCATCATCGTCGTCATCCTCTCCTACAAGTTTACAATGGCACATTGCAGATATGGTCGGTGGATAATATAATATATTTCATATATTTTAGCAGGGTATGTGTGTGTTATCATTATTGGATCGGGCGAAATGAATGATGAATTATGTAACTAAAGTGGAACTTGACTTGAAAATTAATTAGAGAATTGCACGTAGTGGACGTGATTAATATTTCTCGAATTATTAAAAAAATATGACGTAAATACAGAGAGAAACGTTACTGCCGCCACATCATTAAAAAAGAAATAAAAAACATTGCAAAACTGTACTTACAAAGTGTACATGTTACAAATTTATTATCTTTCACAAGTTCACGCATTCGTGATTTTAACGCAATCTGCATAAGAGACGGCTGGGGATCGAGAGAACTCGGATTATCTTTTGGTATTCAGGTCAATGCGAAGAAGTAGCGCGTAGAAATTTTTTTTCCGAACCGAGATCGCTGTCGATTTATGTTAATTTGGACGAGTCAAAGTACCCTGTACCGTTATAACGCGCGAGCATATGTGAGTGAGAAAGAGAGATTCTCACAGGCAATACGAAGCTTCGCGTTTACATAACGGTGTGTGTCAGTTTGCAAGAATTTCTATTGTCTAAGATTCGCCGGAAAAGAAACTGATGCGAAACCGACGCTACGTACGCGCGAATCGAAGAAAAAAGAAAAAGAATCGATTCGTTGTTGAGCTCTCAAGTAGAAACAAGTTATAGTTTACACGTGATTCATCATCCGATAGAAGAGAAACAAATTAAACTGTTTATAAATTGGCAAGTAGATGCATTTAGGAGAAATTTAGCAAATGTTTATTCATATTAAGTTTCTGTTATCTTCCCGTGTTTTATATATATATATGTAAAAGTCTTGACAGTTTATTAGGCAAAACTGCTATTTGAATATCAAGTTTATATGTAACGGTACACTTGTTAAGATACATATTAATTAAATGAGAAATACTGCCGAATTAAGATTATTTATATTTACGAATCTTTAATGTCCCACTTGAAATTTACTTCTGTATTCTCTTATCTTTTATTAAATTTTTAAGCCAAAATCTTCTTGAGCACATTCTGAACAATGCAGTCGATTTCTCACCTCCAAGTATGTCTTCAATGAAACGCTCCAAGTAATCACCGTCATCATCGTCGTCGTCGTCGTCATCGTCATCGTCATCGTCGTCATCGTCGTCGCCGGTGATATCTAAATCGATGTCGTCATCATCGTCGTCGTCGTCATCGTCAGCAGGGGCTGGTGCCGCGGGCGATTGCCTGCCGGTCGCAACAGCATTCTGAGTCGACACCTTGCTGTCAGCGATCTTGGGCACCGGCGAGGCGAGTGCCCCTATCGCCAGACAGCACAGCAACGTCAGCACTGCCGCTAGTCTCATGGCTCTGCAAAAGGACGTAGACGTACAAGGATGTAGACGTACTTGTCATTTTTAGAACAGGTGTTACGCATAAATATAACTAATCATCTTTTTCAACGTTCCAGAATTAAAAATAACGCGAAATAAGAATTGCGCGATGTACTCTCCACGCGAGTAAAGTTTAAAAACTTCATGCTCATTATTTATAATCGTATTCTCATTTACGTTTGCAAATCACTTATTCTCATTAGCTCTTAAACATCGATTAGCGATCTCTTCTTAGGAACGGTGACATTAGGTGGAATTGATTAGATCCTCTCTCTCTGATGAATCCTACTAATAATCCTTTTATTAAATAAATGCGAGAAGTGCAGTCGATTTGGGACATTTTACTGCCTAGGTATTACCCGGGGTCACCGATAAAATAACAGGAAGATAATGTTTCGCTCATGTATTACCCGTTACGAACGACACGTGCGACTTGTTAGAACGTTATTCTAGGCACGATGAGTGCGAGATACGGTAACCCGGACTATATACAAGTTAACCGTAAGGAGTTGCGCCTTTTTCCGCCTGCAGAAGAGACACTTTTCGTGCCGTGACCAGCGATCAATCGCGCGGTCGCGAGGTAGACAGTTCCCATAGCATCTCGTAGCATTCCCGAGCGTATGCTTTCAACTTTCGGAGCACGAGTACGCGAAACGTCGCGCGATGAGATTTACGAGCCGCATTGCAATAAACCGGATGTCTCGATTTGAAGGGAATAGGCGTTACGGATAGAATAACAACGGTAGTCGACGACGTCTTCGTGCATCTTCTAGTCATTTCACAGTCGAATCTATATAGAAAGCAAGGGAGAGATTGAAATAAGGATAAATGTATAAGTGAATACTACTGTGAGATGCTGGGTCGACAAAGGATACAAATTTACATACAATGCAAAAATAAATCGTTTTTCAATCTATATGACTAATCTATCTTACAACAATTTGATATTTGAAGAGGATGATTGATATCATCTTGTCGCGATTCTCTCGTGAGAGAATTTTGATTTCCAATTCTCTTTCCTTTCAAGATCCCAATATTCTTTCTACTGACGGAAACAGTTGCACGTATTCCTTTTTTTTGCGGAGATTGAAAGATGTTGATATCGATGAAAATACAAATAGAACTTTTTAAAACCTTTGTTACGTAAAAGGGTGACCGTATCAAAAGTTAAGTAAATTTTTCGCCTTTTTTAATATAACTATTGATAATAATAAATAGATGAATAAGAAATTCATAAAACAATTAATCACAAATACACGATTAATTTTGATTCAAAATTCTTGAAATTTTCTTCTATTAACTTTTCTCGAAAAGCACATATAAATAATTTTTCCATTGTTTTCGATTGTAAAAAGAGTAATCGAATAATTTATCTGTTACCTTTCGCTAAAAAAAAAGGTAAAAACGTGGAACTACTCAAGTTGCCTCACATTAGGTTTAGAGAATCCACGATCTGATAGCAATGGCGCGGCGCGACGGCGCTGGTACCCGGACCCGGAAGTAACCCTGCGACGGAATCAAGAAGAGACTGAACCAGACCAGGAACCAAGTTCACAACGAATCCTCCAGACGCGAGTACGCCACACGAAAAATACCGGTTACCTCACTGTATTAGCGTCGCACACAGTATCACTCAACCCTCAAAGAAATCTTCCCTTCGATTAATTCGATCGGACAGTGAAGGAACAGGATTGACACGAGAAAGGGGATGGACACCAACGCGGAGTCGGTCAAGGTCGTTGGTAGGTCCGGCTACCGGAAATCTCGTTCTCCGTTCCGATACGGTTCGACGAGGTGGCGGGCACTTTGTTCTCCACTTTGCTGGGTATCCTGGATATCCCTTGGGGACTCACCTCTCTCGGTCTTTCTTCCTCTCTCTTTCTCTCTACTCTCCTTTTCTACGTCTTCTCGAAGTAGACGATCGACGATCGACGATGACACGCGTATACGTCCCGGTTCTTCCACCGATCGATCCACCGAGCGGCCCGGTGAGAGTGTTAAAACAGACGAGGCGGTCGCGATGCGACCCTTTTATACCGACCCGCACCTCCACCTCCTTTCATACTCCTTCGTCGTCCTCCTTCTCATCGTCGTCGTGCTCTTCCTGCGTTTATTCACACCATACCTATCTACCTGCCTACCTATCTTCTCTTCTCCACGTGGCTCGATCGAGCGTTTTCTCCCTTTCTGAGACGTGCATCGTGCATGAGCGTATTATACACATGAGCATTTTACACCCGTCAAGATTACAGAGTCTCAGAGAGCTTCCGCATCCACTCACAGAGAAAGAGAGAGGGAGGGAGGAGAGGAGGAAAATATAGCAAGTACTTGTTTAAATTTTCTCTCTGATGTTAGTGTGTTTTTTTCACCAATTCCCACTTTCCGTAATATCCATTCTTATATCTGATATCTGATATCCTATTTTTTACATGATCATATTTATTTCTCCCATCCCATAAATCGCGTGCTTTATTTTATATATTTTTAAATATATTCTATATATATATTTACATTTTTAATTATTCTTGACTCAAAAATTCAGTTACATCTTCAGTATTACAGTAAAATCTTCAATTTGCGCGCATTAACTATATATTATTTCAACGACGAAAAAAAGAGACATGCGTAAAAAGAATGTAATATTTTACGATTCTTCGGATTTTTCAGAATTTTGCGATCTTTAGATTTATTTAAACTGCTAAATTTTCTTGATTTTCAAGATTACCTGACTGGACATTACTCAAAGGTGAAATTCTGCGATAACTACGTGCATGAAAATATATTGCGAGAAAGAGCATTAAATGCCCTCTCGTAAAACAGATCTGCAATAAATCAAGCGCGCATTAAAAGATCATTGTCACTCTCGCTCCTTCTGGCGAAACTTAACGTTTTAATACTTCGTTTGATGACGCTGCTTATTTGATGTGCTACTTTCGTGATAAATAATGCATTACCCGGATCGACATTGCCGGGATGATTCGATCTTGAGATGGCTAATTAGCAGCAGTTGCTTCGCGCATATGGATGATTGGTGCTGCTTAATGCGAACGATCGCAGATATAAAATGATTGCACTGATTAATTGAACAATCGTATTTTGTGTGTCGGACATATTTATTGAGAAGGACTTTCTTACTATATGTTCAATGTCGAGTTAACAATCTGGCAATATACAAGATGATTATTATGGTCACGACTAGTCACGAAAATAATAAGAGACGATTAACTTAAAAAATTAATTTTGCTAAAGGCGTTAAAATTTAGCTTCTTCAAAATAACAATGATATTTATAACAAATATTAGTTACATAATTATAATAATACTAGCTACGACAGTTACCTCTCTACGTTTTCTACGTTCCATACACGTTATTCATGTATAGTTTTTGTTGATGTTTCAGATAAAAATGACATTTTGCAATTATATAATAAGACAAACTTGACATAAACTGATGAATCCTTTCGGCGATATAGAAGAGAGCGAGAGTGTGGGATCGCTCTTCTCTTCCCTGATCCGTTTTGTAGTGTTGAAGCCTTAAATGAGCATATTTATATGACCTAAATAATTCCAATACCAATCGTAGAAAATAAAAAAGAAATATATATATATAAAATATGGAGAGAAATTATTTTCTATCTGAAATATAAATTACATTCAGCTAATTCCGTGAACATTATATTAGTAACATTTAATTATTACAACTAAAAGAAATTTTTTAATTGACGTACATTACACAAAATATAGTATAGAATGAAAAATTGATCTAAATCTTAAAAAGGTTGCGTGAATCAAGCCCGACCTAAAATGACTCGTTATTATCTACATTTTCCATTGTTCTGTATTTACTGCAAAAAACTTCTCTTTTAATACTTTCATCAATATTTTTTACAAAAAAATCTGGGGATTAAATCTTGAATATGGAAATAGCGCTCAATCGATCTCCAGTGTTGCGTTTTTTGTTAATCGAACAATCATCATCTTCAGTCATGTTATCAAGACTCGATCCTGACTAGTGTTAAGAACTAAAAACGAGAACTACAGAAATGAAACGTTCGCCTCGAGCTCGAGAACGAGGAGCGAAAGCAACGCGCTCGATCGTCATCGGGCCGGTCGATCGTCTAACTGTAAATACCGAGCAACTTCTTCCTGCGGATGGCATAGTAGTAGCTATAACTGATGGATCGATCATATATCGCCAGCATCCGCTCTGTCTAATGCCCGAAGCGACGACGCTGGATTTTTATGCGACATATTCCCGTTTGTGGAACGCCGGACGATTTCACGCTTCGAGACTACTCCCGATGATCTTTGTAGATCCGATACACGTAGATCGCGTTATTTCTTGTTCTCGGACTGTTTTATTGTGTTTTATATATATATATATATATATATATATATATAATATATATTTCGTCCACCGATTGGAAAAATTCCGATAATTCAGAGACGAACATTCGCCAGAAGAAATAGAAGCTGAGTTTTTATTAGAATATACAGGGAAATCTCCTTCATTCTCCTTCATTCGGTTCTTCGTTCGATAGCCTTAATACCAAACGATATCTCATTTCTATTATCGTTGTGATAATAAATGATGAGAATCTATAAAAGTCACAAGTCATATTAATAGAACGCGATTGCACTCGAGTCACATGGATCTACGAGATGAACAATAACGATGTCCCATTAACTCACAATCAGATTAATCGTGATAGTATCGCACATCGCGTGCAATTGTATCAAGATCAATTTCAGGATTCTGTCATTGTAAATAATACTGCACGTGTCTTAATTGTTCGTACGTCTCTAAATTATCCACTTCTATAACACTTGAGCGATTTCAAATAAATAATCGCGATACATGTATAGAGTATAGTATTTAATACATTTTCATTATTACGTTTATTAACTATTATATGAAAAAAAAAAAATATGATAAAAATATTCTCATCACGTACATTTTTATCGTTGCATTTAAATATCTCACACTTTGACATTTATACAATCGGAATTGAAAATAAATACAAGGCTGGATATTTTTTGTTATTTGACAATATAAGTTACGAGTAAAATTTTGACAATAAAACTCGAACTGAGAACAAATTCAATGGAAGATTTGTATTGTTCTGGACCGATAGCGGAAGGAAAGAATAAGATTCTCCGATTGATTAAAAATGTATATCGGCGATCATTCGAAATTGAAAAGGTTGTTGAAGGAAATCTGGTTTATTTATTATTTATATGTATAATGACAATAAAATTCTTCCGCGCATTGTCAAATTTTTGCCAAGGCGAAAGCGCATCTGCCACATCTGAATCATCTGGCACGGAATCCGCCGTCGAGAGATATTTCCCAGATAATAGTGGGCGCGTGAACAGCGGCGTTAAGATCCGGTGCGAATCGCTCGCTCGCGTGGATCATCGAGCTCTCGGGCTCGCCGACTCTCCATTCTGGCTGGAATATGGGATTTGGTGTCACAACGAGGCAGGGAAGTAGTCCGCGGCTACGTGAATTAGTAATCAGGATGTGTGTCTCGCGCGCGAGTGGCGAACGCATTTTCGTATACGCACGCCCGCGAGGAGGGGGCGGAGAACGGGGGAGTGTAACAAGTGAAAGAGTGTGAGGAGAGAGAGAGAAAGAGAAAATATTAAAAGAAGAACGGAGAGATGGTACGAATGTACGATGTACGATTCGTATGTATACGCATTCTTCACGCAGTGTCATCGTGCCGCGGGAACGCCATTCATTATTCATCGATTCGCGCGCAAGAATTGCAAACGGGGAGAATCGCGCGCTCGAATCGCTGTCCCCGAATTCCCCGATGGGAAAAATCGAATTGACACACCAATCGATTTTCACATCTAGCCCGGTTACGTAACGTACTTAATGTCGATTATTGTACAATGTATCACACGCTACGTGCCATATACATCAAGTTACGATATGATAGATATATCCTCAGAGATTTGAGAGATTTGACCTTCTTACAATGAAATAAATATGTTTCTTTTTCCGTTTTTTCCGCAAGCTGAGAGAAAAACTCTTCCTGAGCAAGTCTCTCCCAGACAGATGAGACGAGATGACGTATGCTCTTGTCTTTCTTTTGTTTATATGTTACTCTAATTAAGGCTTATCCCTGTATAATAAATAATAAATCCATGTATTTCCTTCGTATTTAAATAAGTACGTAACATTAGTTACATTTGTTCTTACAAATTTTATTGGAACAAGGTCTGCAAACCACAAGCTTCTTAAAATAGGTAATTCAAATACATTCATCCTAAAACCGTTAAATTTTACGGCTAAAGTTTGCCGGTGTAGCAGCTCGCTCATACTTTTGTTGTACATGAAAGGCTACGTAAGGCCTATATTGCTATTCACATTTTCTCACGAACGGATTTATAACGTTTGTTGGAATTTATTTTTTCATTATTTGTACGACATCCTCATCGTGCATCACATGCTGTAATCCTACTCGCTGAGGCGAATATTTGGTACTTGTACCCTAAAAAAAGGCATAACATAATTTACATGAGGCGTGTATTTAGAAACTAAATTAAATATCAATATAGTATATTGATATATGCAGATAATTATGGATATCTGAAAACTTACCCACACAAGGGCGTATTTGAATTGCTGGGCAAGAGTACGGTGAATTGCGTGACACACGTGCTCCACCGTCACTCCTTTCCTCAATATTAAACCGTCCTCAAAATCAGGCGGCTGTCCAGGCTTTTTTGTGTACACCCTTATCAAGCTCAAATATTCCCATAGTATTTCCAGCAGAAAGTCAAGATTCAACTTCATATTACAGCTGTGGGAACGTACGTAGTACAACGTATGAAAAACAAAAAGACATGCGAAAGACACGAAGATTCGTGCTTGTAACAATCTGAATATTTTTGAGCGTTCAATATCTCACCTAACTACGACACTATTAGGTTGCCTAGCGATTCGATCGACTTCCTCTATCGATATTTGATCTATCTTATTATATACATAAAGGCAGGGCAAGTATACTCGGTTTGCATTGATAACATCAATCAATTCGTCCGCGCTATAGTCCTCGCGAAACAGCACCTCGGCATTGAAGATTTTATACTCGTGCAGAATCATTTGAACTAGTTTTTCATCTACTTTCGTTAAAGGACACGTTGAGTTGAAGGCTAAGCCGCCGCCCTTTTTCACTTTAAAATATATATTCGGTTTTTTCTTGTTGAGTCTTATCCCGACCGATTCCAACTCTTTCTCTAAAAGTTGCCGTTGAACGTCCTGCTTGGTCGCGTCCAACATCATAAGTACCAAATCCGCCGTTCTAGCGACAGATATGACTTGCCTACCTCGTCCTTTTCCCTACAATAAAATCATTTCAGAATAATTTTAGAAAATCATTCGACGTAGCGACATGGAAGCAGAGTCCATCAGATATCTTGTGGAAGATATCCAGACACGTTCCAGCCTGCTTAGTATGTTTACCTGTGCCGCTCCTTCAATTATACCAGGCAAGTCCAACAATTGTATATTGGCACCCTTATACTCGATAACCCCGGGGATACATGTCAGGGTAGTAAATTCATAAGACGCAGCCTCCGACTCAGTGGCGGTCAAAGTGCTGAGCAGAGTCGATTTGCCAACTGACGGGAAGCCGATTAACGCGACTCTGGCGTCTCCCGACTTCAGCACGTCGAAACCTTCGCCTTTTTCAGACTTTTTTGTCGGTTCCAGAAGCTGGGACCTGTACTTGGCAAGCTTCGCTTTCAGCAAGCCCAGATGATACTCGGTGGCTGCAATCAAATTTCGCGAATACGTATTTAAATCTCTCGTTTTTTCGTGCCTTTTCACTTAGTCGACCGTCGCTCGCAACCGCAAAATTGAGAAACGGTGCGCGGACGGACAGGGACAGGTTAAAGAAGGTAACGTGACGCGTGACGACGCTCACCTTTGTTCTTTTGCGTGCGCGCGATCTCCTTCTCGATTTCCGAGATCTTCTCCAGTATCCCCATCGCGATCTGAGACTTGTGAGACTCGACACAATAACGTATTTATTACATTTACCGAAGAATCAACAGACAGCTTCGCCGCCTTCACTGGCCTTCACCTAACCAGTAACCTGGCGCGTGCAACGATGACAAATTCAGTGACCAGTGACAGCAGCGCCGTCAGCGCCGATCATCTGTGTCTAAAGTCCTAAAGATCCATCCACACGTATCGTATCAAATATACGCTCGGGCTCGGAGCTCGCGCTCGGAGTGATCGACCAATCGCTGGCTTGGAATTGTATGTATTGTACATATACATTGTACGAATACGCCGCTCATGTTCATGATAGACTTCCTTTAACCCGTAGCCGAGCGCCGAGACTGGCCGAGACTCCGGACTCGTGGCCGTGCCGAACTTGCACAGGAGAGAGGAGGTTATTTTTCTTTCTGGTCACCGAGGTCACTCTGTTTCCAGCGAGATGTACGACGACTACAACAACGAGGTATTCGTCCGTTTGCCCGTTTTTAATTTCGTAGCGTCTTGATTGTGCTCCCCATTGCGCTCGAGCCATTCTAATCTAATTTGTGTGCTTCCCAGCAATATGACGCCTACGACGATTACGGGCCGCCAGAAGTGCACGATCAGTACGAGCGGCCGAGTTACCGGCAGGTGCCCGAGGTTGTTCGCAACTTCCTGGTGTTCCTGCGCAACTGCATCAACGAGGGTATGATCTTCGAGATCCAGAATCTGTACGAAAACTCATTCCCCAAGATATCGGAGCAACTGTTTGACAAGTCGCCGTGGCCGGACGCCGCGACGATCGCCCACATCGTCGACAACGACGCGGTGTTCCTCACCCTCTACAAGGAACTCTACTATCGTCATATATACGCGCGCATGCAGGGTCCCACGTTGGAGCAGCGTCTCAACTCTTTCTACAATTACTGCGATCTCTTCAACTATATCTTGCATCCCGATACTCCGGTGCAGCTGGAACTGCCCGATCAGTGGCTGTGGGAGCTCATTGACGAATTCGTCTATCAATTTCAGTCGTTTGCCCAGTATCGTGCCAATTTGTCCAACAAGACACCAGATGAGATCGAGAATCTGACTGCGCACAACAAAATCTGGGACGTTCTATGCGTGCTGAACGTCCTGCATTATCTGGTCGACAAGTCGAAGATAAAGAGCCAATTGGAGGTATACGCGAGCGGCGGCGATCCGGATTCCGTAGCCGGGGCCTTCGGCAGGCATTCCTTGTATAAAATGCTCGGCTACTTTTCGCTCGTCGGTCTTCTGAGACTGCATTCTCTGCTGGGCGATTATTATCAGGCCATCAAGGTCTTGGAAAACGTGGAGCTCTACAAGAAGAGCGCGTATTCCCATGTACCCGGCTGCCAGATCTCGACGGCGTATTACGTGGGCTTCGCATACATGATGATGCGCCGTTATGCCGACGCGATCAGAACCTTCTCCGGTATCCTGCTGTACATCCAACGTACGAAGCAGCTGTTTGCCACACGTAGCTATCAGAACGATCAGATCAACAAGCAGACGGAGCAGATGTATCATCTGCTCGCCATCTGCCTGGTTCTACATCCGCAATGCATAGACGAGGGTCTGCAGCAGGCTCTGCGGGACAAGAACTACCACGAGAAAATGTACAAAATGCAATATGGCGATCTCACCGAATTCGAGAATTGCTTTATATTTGCGTGTCCCAAATTTCTATCGCTCACACCACCGAATCCAGATAATCCCAATGAAGATTATGTCCGCGAAGCCATTAAACATCAAACCCAAGTATTCATGGACGAAGTGGTGCAACAGAAGATGTTGCCGACTATTCGTTCATACTTGAAACTTTATACAACATTGCCGTTAAGTAAATTGGCCACATTTATGGGAAATACTAGATCCGATAACGAAGGCTGGGATCTCGACAAGGAAGTCAACGCATTGACGATCCACTTATTGTGCTTCAAACACAAGATGAAGAACATTGTTTGGACGAAAGGTACATCGGGACTAGATGGAAAATTTCAATCCGGTTCAGAGGTAACTGTCATTTTATTATTCCATTTGTATTTTAAAAATATAATTTATACAATTTACTTCAACATTTAGTTCTCTTGTATATTTTATGTTTCCTTCAATATATACGATTCATATTTTCTCTAATAACAATAAATGTCACAAGTTAAAATCATAATTCTTATACTTGTTTACTCAAGCAATTTAGTTTACTCTCTTCTAGTTTACTCTAGTTGTTTCTTTTAATTTTGTGAAATACTCTCAATAGATATAAAATATATTGAAACCACAGAAATCGTTCCTTTTTTTTTTCAGTTGGATTTTTATATCGATCACGACATGATTCACATCGCCGACACGAAGGTAGCGCACCGTTATGGAGACTTTTTCATTCGCAAGATATTGAAGTTTGAAGAGTTGAATCGTAAATTACATCATATAAAGATTTAACTCAAAGAATTGTATATTAGTGTACAATTATTATTAAACATCTTGACAGTACGTTCGCAAAACAAAGGAAATAAAATTTTTAGAAATAAATATTTATTTCTATTAAATATTCATCATAGATTCTTCTCAGCGATTGGAATAAAGTGTATATAAGTAACTCGTGTATGTGGTAACGCATTATACAAATATATAATAATAATGTGCAAAAATCTACATTCACATTGCATTCAGTGATGTATGATTTTGTACATTAGGTAAATAAAATTAAACAATTGTATTTAGTACTAAATGCGCGGTAAAAATACACAGGATAATGAACCTGTGAAAGATCAGCTATTGCGAACATACATTACGTTTCCCTTGTTAACATAAATTATTCTAAATGCAATTTTTTATATATCAAATTTTTTTACAAATACCAATATACTTGTATCTCACTGAAATATAATAAATTCAACTAGAAAAAAAGAAAGAAAAATTACTGCAGAGGAAATAGTAATAATATTTTAGATGTGACATTTTATACACAACAAACAACAATATGCGTTAAGTCATTATATATACATATCGTAGACATAAATAACATATCAAAAGACTGAAATATCGTATTTCACGACAATTTATCGCGATGTTAAAATTCGATAAAATCACCATCCTTGTAAGTAAAAATATATTTCCTTTAAGCATCAGTCGCTAGTGACATTGACTACGCACGTAGATGTAGTTTTATTCTCTCTCTCTTGTAACATTCTACACGCGGCGGCTAAGATATTCGGCTTCGTCGACGCGGTCGGCACTAGACTGTGCAGATAATGAAAAAATCGATTGCGTCGTTTGTAATTTGCGGTCGAGCGAGATTCTTCTGCGCGACATATCGTTCGAACGGTTGGAAGATAATCTAATGCCATGATTCGTTGATCTAAACACCCAGATGTAACGTACGATAGCGCTCGATCCACTCCTCGATTCAATTGCTTCCTTAGAACAATTTTGCTTTGATTCTGCACGTGCTCGTTTGTCTCAAAGTTTTTATACAGTATTTGACTGTTAATAAAATTCGCTATATCCGCGTTCAAATCACGCAAAGCAGAATAGAAAGACACGTTTTCAGCTAATGATAAATTAGGTTGCGCGTTCTCCTCTGACATATCCAACGTCGTGTCTTCGACATCGATTAAAGACGACACTAGAGATAAACTGTCCAAATCCTCCGCTAAATTGTTCAATATATTGGAATTTTTTGTATTTGTACTCTTCTTTGTCTTGTGCCTCTTATTTAGCTTAATCGCAGGCTTATACAAATAATGTTGCATATCTTGCCAAAGCGATGGCTTCGTGGTTGTAGATTGTTCCGATAATACTGGTGGACCTGATAATAATAGATATTGCAACTGGAGCAGTGCCTGCCTTAGATCGCCCGCTTGCACTAATTTCTAAACAATGGAATAAATAATAAATAAATAATTGATTTACTTAATTTAACGATAGACGAGTATGGGATGGTATGGTTGGATAACTCGCACAACTTCAATGAAAAATTTAGAATAAGTGACGAATTAACTGCCCATCTTTATTTCCAAACTCCTCTTTTCAGCATTAAAACAAAATTTCCCTTTTGAAAATATTGCTTTAAAAATGAAGAATCTTAAATATTATATATCTTTTTTTTTTTAATTTACGTTTTTAAAAATATTACTTTAAATAAAGAATCTTAAATATTATATATCTCGATGAACAACAAAATAATATTAATTCAAGTATAATTTAAAAATCACTTACCATTAGGCAATTATGCGGAATTCTGTAACCCGTTTCTGCCAGCGAAATTAATTCCAATAAGGCAGACACTCTGTTACCACTGACTTTATAAAAGTAAACTTTATTTTGTTGCGGTGCCATTTTGTTCAAATGAGGACATGTGTTTCTACATATCATAACAATTGGTCGTTTGGTGTTTGATGCTAATTGATATGCAGCAGAAACAAATCCTTCGTCCTCCTCAAAGATAATATCAATATCTTCCAGAAGAATTAGCGAATTTTGCGATATTTTCGAACTTTCGGTCTCACTCGTAACTCGTTCGAACGGAGATTTGTGTTTACTTTTTTTAATTCTGTGCGATTTCGTGGCTTCCTCCAATTCCTTCAAGATCCTCTTTCCAGTCCGTCTGGAAGATGCGTTTACCTCGAGCACGCTGCAAGAGCAAAAGTTACTTACTTGATTTACTTCGCATGAAATGATGCGATGTCTGAGAGAGAATTTATTATTTCAATATAATTTAAGAATCATTTTGTATGTTATATATATATTTTCGGTAAGTCGCGATTACCAACCTGTAACCAAGTTCCTCTGCTATCGCGTACACGCTTGCGCTTTTTCCGCTGCCGTGCGGTCCTAATAACACAGCAATCTGATTATTTTCATTGTTGCACAAGGAACTGCAGTCCGAGGAATAAAACTCATCGCCGCTGCTGCCGTCGTTCTCGTTCGTTAAGGATGTTCTCCAGCCGCTCAACCAATCTTTTAGCTTATTCGCGGCCTCTTCATTCCCAACTATCTCTTGCGCGCTCATCGGCTTATATTTATATGTCCACATGCAATCATGCAACTGACTTTTCTCGTTCTCCATTAACATTCTCTTTCGTTCAAGCGCTCTCTTTCTACCTCTCATCCGAGGTGGCGATTTCTTTTCCGAATCGCCTTTAATCATTGATATAGTCTTCCATATTTTTCGCACATCCGGATAAAGTTCTTCGATTTCTGATAACACTTGTTCAACGTTTTCCTTCACGGGCTCATTAATCGTTTTAATTGTTCTTGATGCTTCCCTACAATTAGTAATGTACTTATAATTACTAATGTCTATCAAAGGCAAATATTTTTTCTCGATTTTCATCGAAAATTTATGTTTGATTTCGCATCTGGTCGAATCCGGCTCGTTTTCTAATTGTGTAACATGACTGATAGAGGGAAATGGTAACACAGATATGCCATTGTTCGCTTTATGGTCCGTATTTTGGTTCTCTACGTCGACTATATCCGATTGCAGGAACAAACGTCTAGCTGCCGTGATAGCCGGATCTGTTTTACGTCGTTTAATAAATAAAGGCGCCAGCTTTTCATTCGGTTTTCTCTTTAGACTATTCTCATTGACAATCTCGCACGCATCGATTACTGTAATAATCGTTTCACTCGTATCATTAATCTTTTGCTCGTTTTTACTAGTTCCATTTGAATTTTTCAAATCAGTATCCTCATTAGAAGCGTTTATGGAAACGTCTTTGACAGTGTTTGGAATGTTGTCCTTTACACGCAATTCTTTTTTCTCCTTGTTTCGCATTCTCTTAAGATGTCGATCACAATCCTTCATATAGACTTCATTATTTTCTATATTTCCCGATTTATTCGAGGGATTAAACTTTGATTTGCTTCTCGGTGAAAACAATTCGTCATCGGTATCTGCAAGTAAAAATTATGTTGATTTTACAGTAGTATTAAAGCTAGATATTCGTTAGAGAGAGAGGAGTATCAAAGTCAGCGATCAAAGTGTGAAAGAAACTGTCATTGCCATCGACCAATTAACATTGGGAGACTCTGATTATGTTTTACATCACATACACAAGAAATACTATACATATGTATAATGGCAATTTATATAATTTTATTATATTACCAATTGGAGAACCGTTATCTTCAGAAGAATGTAATTTTATTCGTAAGGACCAACGAGGTTTTTCCCGTTTTTGCTTATCTTGTTTGGCGGTCTGCGGAGAAAACAAATTCTCAGACGCTATGATGTGAATATCATCCACTGTAGAAAGATCTAATTCTGACTTTGGACATTTCTTGTTGGAATGTCTTTTATTCGAAATCGGCTTTATTACAGGTTCAACGTCAGAATTATCAGTCCTATGTACATCCGCTTTTACGATAAAGGTAGACACACATTTTTCATCCTTATTTGTCAATCCCAAAGGTGATTTGCTGCATAATCAAATTTTATAACAATTATTTCATTTAAGAAATCATAAAGCTACGGAATTTTAAGGACCCACGATTCTTGTGGAAAAAAACGTTTTCGGTCAATTTTCATCAGGGACACAAGAACTACAATATATCACAAATTCAAGCAACGTGACTTAAAATGTTTATCTTATAAGAATCGTACAGAAGGTTCTTTGTGCAAACTTTTGTAATATTTTTACCAGGTCAATAGTAATTTAACAATATAATACACAAGATACGCATGCACAATATTATACTATATAATTATATAATGTACGCTATATTACCTAAAATAATTCAGCAAGTTTCCAGACTGTTTGGTACTTTTTGTCGATGCTTCAAAGCTGTTATCCTTTTTATGTATTATGTTGGTTTTATTCTCGCCTTTAAAGACCCTTATGCGGTTTTCAATATTCTTTTCTATTCTCTCACCCTCTTCTATTTCCGCCATTTTTCTTTTCGAATATCCTTTTTTATCAGCCAAAGCTATCAGCTTCTCTTTGTATTTAGATTTCAGTTCTTTTGCATTATCTGATTTGTCTTTATTCTCATAGTCTTCTGTGGATTGCTGTGGTAATTTACACTGTATCGGTTTACTACGACTCATCAGAACCTGAAAAGCGTTTGATTCTTCCCGTTGAGAATCACATTCACTGTGTTCTACATTTGACTCAGTCTCATCACTGAAATTAATAACGCTGTTGTTGGGGAAGCTGTCTGTATCCATAATTTGTTCCTCCAACCCTTCTTCTTTCGACACATTCTTCGTTTCCTCAGACCGATTTCCATTAATTTTCACAGCGGGCTTTGAACGCTTAAAAATAAGAAAATCCACGTAAAGATACTTATCGACAAACCAATATCACGTGTAACTCTTACAACTAGTAAAATTGATACCTTCTCGAGACGCCGCTTTACATCTGACTCGGTCCACTCTGATTTAGGTGTTTTGTTTCGCAGAGTTTTATGACCATTGTTTACATCGCCGTTGAACAGAATGGGCGTCTCGTCGATCAGGTCGCCCTTGCTCTCAATTATATCGCACATTCTGCTCGCAGAGCTATCGCGTGATATCCGGATCTCGACAGTAGTCTCTTCCTGCTCCCGCTCCTCTTGTTCCACGACGTTGCTAGAATTGGTAGTGGCCTCCTTATCGCTATGTTTGCCGTTGGCAAAGTATTGCTTAATGTCTTTCATGCTTCAACAGTATACTTCTTTTTCTGCTTCACTTGTAGAGAACTGCATTCTCGTTCCGTTAGAGACACGGTATCATCGCTTTTCCTTTTCTTCGAGTCCCCCCAAAAGTATCCTGGAAATAATGGGAATATTCTAACGATGAAAAGAGCTAACGGATGTTAGAAACGAAACGCTAATGTATGATGTATGTTGTACAATGTACATACATACGTACGTCAACATCGAAGGTATCAAGCGGGCACGGCAGTGCACGGTCGCAACGAGGTTGATGTCCTCTCGTTAATGACTCCGCAACTCCTCGTGAAACGTAGTCGCCCGCTGCGATTTCGAGTAGAAATATTTATGTCGCTCGTCTCTTCGGTCTCTCGGCGACACAGCGCAGCGTAACCTATAATGGTAATGGAACGTGGAACGTTTGCGCGACACTGCACGACACGCTGACGCTGACGGCTTCCCGCCTTTTTGATATCGCTTTTGAGAGCGCGCGAACGGCGCGAACTGGCAAGTGGCAGCACTGGCACCTGGCGCGACCGCGCGACGGCCGCGACACGAGCGTCACGTAACCGTAACAGCATGTATGTATGTACATACATACATATGCACTGGTATGCACGTGTACAGAGAGAAACCTGAGAGAGGCCATCCCGGCCTTTTTCGTGTGTTGCTGTGTTGCATTTTCCGACGCGCCGCCTGAGAAAATGCAACTCAACTACGTCGTATCGCTCGGTAACCGCACATGGTTTGCGTCCGTGCTAGGTTCGTGCCGAAGCCGAACTAGCCAGCTGGAGGGGATATTCTGGCCGCGGCGGCCGCGCTTCCATCTTGCGTATTCCAATTAATAACGAATTACGATAATTAAAATTACAAAATTAAGATTACATTCTTCAAAATTATTACGAACTTTGTATCTCATAATTTTGAAAAATATAATCGTAATTTTATAATTTTAATTTTCAGATAAATGTCAAATTTTGCAAGCAAGAAGCTATTATTTGAGCGTTGATTCAAACCTTCACATTTATGTGAAAATTATAATAATTAACGATAATTTTTAAAATGTGAAATTCTATAGATAAAGAATAAACACCGTTATTATCTATTAAGAAATCGTCTTATGTTGATTTCGTATAATATATCCGGCATTAGTATCATACAATTTCAAATTTATTACACGTTTCCTTATAATTCCTTATTACAATATAATTTTCTTATAAATAATGTTACATATGGACGGGTAAAAGCCATAGTGGTGTAAGTCAAATTTTTGAAAATATTGTCTTGTATGCATAGATGCAATTTATATATTGTATAAATTTTGATCGCATATAAAGCTAAGTAGCGAAGCACCTCGCGAGGTAGAGAAGTGTTTCGCGAGGCAAGGGAAGCATCTCACGAGGCAAAGGAGCGTCTCGCGAGATAAAAGGAGGGTTTCGCGAAACAAGGAAAGCATCTCGCGAGGCAAAGGAGCGTCTCGCGAGATAAGAGGAGGGATTCGCGAGGCAAAGGAGCGTCTCGCGAGATAAGAGGAGGGTTTCGCGAGGCAAGAAAAGCTTCCCTCGCGAGGCAAAGGAGCGTCTCGCGAGGTAGAGGAGTGTTTCGCGAGGCAAGAGAAGCATCTCGCGAGGCAAAGGAGCGTCTCACGAGGTAGAGGAGCGCCAAAAATCCATAATTTTGATCGGATATAAAGCTGAGTCTAATCAACCGAATTTAAAAAAATTATATATAAAATAGGAGTAGAAAAAACTGAAAAATATAATAAAATTAGAAATAGATAGATATCTCCAAATTTGCTTAAGTTAATATGTTCAGAGTATTCTAAAATGTCGAAACATTGCATTAAAATCGCATGTCCGTACGTATATATGTACGTATGTGCAGATTTGATGTCCGAGCTTGCTCCAACTTCCGCAAATTTGAAGATATCGATCTATTTCTAATTTTATTATATTTCTCAGTTTTTTCTACCCCTATTTCTTATATAATTTTTTAAGATTTGGTTGATTAGACCCAGAAATCAAAAATCCATAATTTTGATCGCATATAAAGCTAAGTCTAATCAACCGAATTTAAAAGAATTATATATGAATTATATTTTTCAGTCTTTTCTACCCCTATTTCATATATAATTCTTATATATGCTAAGTAGCGGAGCACCTCGCGAGGTAGAGGAGTGTTTCGCGAGGTAGAGGAGCGCCAAAGATCCATAATTTTGATCGCATATAAAGCTAAGTCTAATCAACCGAATTTAAA
>NW_020221747.1:0-3122 GCF_003070985.1 Temnothorax curvispinosus
GAACTAACTTTTAACCAACACTAAATCTTCTTTGTCACTACATTAAATCTACATAGAACCTATTTTGTCCTACAATGGACCTATTTTTCCTTACATTGGACCTATATTCTACCTAGGAGCGGTGAGCATCGAGCGGACTGAGTCTCGTTTTAAACAGTTCGGCCTAGAGTTACGAAACCCTGAAAACAAAAGACGATCAGCAGATCATCATTTCATTAACATTCCATTGTGTTGAGGTGGCCGCCCTGGACGGTCTGCACGATAGCAGCGCTCGGAACGACAGCGCTCGAGACGGCAACGCATACGCCATCTAATTTCATTAGATCCGGTTCCGTTCTATTCGCCCTCAGAAAGAGAGAGAGAGACGTCCCGCGTGCACGCGTGCCTTGTTACGATCCGCTATTACATTTTTTATATCAGTCCATTGCATCAGTCTTGTGCATGACGTATCGTATCAGCCTATTACTGTATCTGTTGAATAAGAATACATTAAATACATTCGTTCGTAACCAAGGTGCCTGAGTTACTCTTCTAACCGTAACACATTCCATCCTCCATCTTATTTGTATCTTATGCTTGCAAATGTAATAAAATAAAAGTAATTTCAGTTTCGAAAATTTGGAAATATTGTTGTTTGAAAAATATTATTAATGATAAATGGTAAGATTTTTTTTGTACTCTTTGTTTTTTCATGCTAATGACTTAAATCTATGCTTTTTTGTTGTTTAACAAGTTTTCATATGCGCTACTAAAAAAGTTCGATTTTCTAGTAAAAATGCCTTTCGTTAAATGCGTTACCTGTGATAAGCAAAAAAAAAGTAAAGATGACAAGTTTTTTTCTGTTAACAATATTCAAGACCCATTAACAGTTATTAATAGTATGAGACAATTTCGCAACTCAAAAAAACGTAAGCTGAGTGAAATAAGTGATATATTTCATCAGATGCCAAACTCTGCAGAGGTTGCTATGTATTATGGAAAAGTTCAAATCTTTCAACTGATCTTAATGAACCAGATTTATCGATTTACCGAAAAGGTCTTAGTTCTCACAATCGATGCACATTTTCATGTCAAAGTTTTGAGAACCTTATTGTAGTCCCACCGTTGATTTGTCGTGATCTTCTTATGACTTATAAATTCTTTGTTCCATCTGGTGCTCGAATGTGTTCTGAACATGTAGGTATTACGAATTATTGGCCTTTAGTCAAACAATCTGAAGAAGTACCTTCTGAAGATCAAGCTTCAATTAGTGATTTAATGTTTGAGTATTATCAAGAGCTAAAATCAAATAATCAAATAGTTTTTGATATGAATAACATTGATTCGATTGATGATAGTACATTTAAAGCTTGGTTTGCGTACAATAAAGTACAGTTTAAACAAATCTGCACTTATACCGATAAAAGTAATCCAGTGCATATAGGTGTCCTTCTATGTAAATTACGCACAGCTCTCTCAAATAACAAGATTAGCTTTTTATTTGGAGTTTGCAAAAGAACAATTGGCAATTATATTAAATTAGCAATAGAAGACTTAATGGATCAGTTAGTTCCTAAATTCATTAATAATAATGACCGAACAGTACTCACTAATCATGTTACTCTTATAGCAAAAGCACTTTTTGACATACCGGAAAATAAAACTTGCTTAATATTTGATGCTACTTACCGCTTCGTAAAAAAGTCTAAAAATTATTCGGGACAAAAGCAACTATGGAGTGAGCAAAAGAAAATGCCACTTATGAAACCCATGGTAGGATGTACTTCTGACGGTTGGGTACAATTCGTTCTTGGTCCATTTGATGCTACTCATAATGATGCAACAATATTGAAAGATTGCTTTCATAGATACCCTTCTGAAATGGATGTTATTCATGAAAATGATGTCATTTTAGTTGATAGAGGCTTTCAGGATGTTATACAATTTCTTACTGAAAATAAAGGATTGAAGGTTCATTGTCCAGGGCTTGGTCAACTAAATACTTTAGATGCAAACCTCTCTAGATTTGTTACAAAATGTCGCTGGGTTGTTGAACAACTTTTTGGTAGAGTGAAAGGAAAGTTTCCAATATTTGCCATTCCTGCACATAATTCAACATTGATTCACGATTATCAATCACTCCTGATTGCTTTTGCATTGCTTAACTTATTTCATGAACCCATTCTTTCTGATAGGATAAACGAGGATGTTGCTGTTCTAATGAAATTGAGACTACACATTCCAAACCGATTACAATGTATTGTAGAAAACTTCAACCTTTCAAAAGTTAGAGCAGCGTTTTTGGAAATAGAATATGTAACACTTGATAATGTTGAAAACAACCAACAGCTTCACTTTCCACAACTTACACTAGACGATTTGTATAATATTAGTCTGGGTCCTTATCAAATACTAAATGCTACTTCCTATTATGCAGAACATCAGAATGAAGGAATATTTCTGGTTTCTAAGTTTCAACCAAACCCAAAACACAAAACAGCAGCTATTGGATACACAGATTTTAATATTACTATCCAAGATCCTATATTAATAAAAGCTTACATGAAATCACGATACCGTGGTGGAAAACACCATCACATCTTTGTTCTTTTTGACAGAGCCTTAACAGGACGAAACTCTATTAAAGAATATTTTTGTACGTGTGAAAGTGGCGCTAGAACAGTTGGCTGTTGTAGTCACATTATGACAATTATTTGGTTTCTTGGATACGGACAATATCATGAAATAAGTACACCTAACCCTGGAATATGTGACGTTTCTATAACTATACCTAAGGAAAAGCCACAACCAATGCAAACAGAAAACTAAAGAACCTACATTACAACTTGCCTTTGCTGGCTGGATTGTCGATTACATCTTGCCTTTGCTGGCTGGATTATGCATTACATCTTGCCTTCGTTGGTTGGATTATTACAACTTGCCTTTGCTGGCTGGATTGTCGATTACATCTTGCCTTTGCTGGCTGGATTATGCATTACATCTTGCCTTCGTTGGTTGGATTATTACATCTTGCCTTTGTTGGATATATTGGATCCGCCATTTTAAATTTTTAAAATCTGACTTCAGATTCGTAAGCAGCGACCCCCAAAACCCCCGAGTAACGAGTTTCAAGTGAATCCGAT
>NW_020221748.1:0-23805 GCF_003070985.1 Temnothorax curvispinosus
TAACTTGGCAGTCCTCTAGAAATTTTCTTTTTCTATTAGCTTATTTTCTTCCTCGCTCCATACATACTTTCTACCTTGTATCTTTAGCTTCCTAAAACCTATTTTTACCCATTTTCCTTCTGTTTTCTCTTTCCATGCCCTTTCTTTTATCTGTCTTTGCACTTCTCTGTCCTCAAAGGTCAAATCGTGATCAATGAAAATTTTCTTACTTCCCAGTTTCTTCTTCTCCTTCATGATGTTATCCTTCGCTTCCCAGCAGTCCATTTCGACTATTATTATCTCTCCTCCTACTCTGCCTGATGGCCGCATTTTCTTCACTCGCGCTCTTGCACCAAACTCCCTCTCCAGAAACGTCTCCGCTGTGTCTATTATGCTCTTGTTTTCCTCTTTATGTAGTCCTTTGATCACTAAATTATTTTTCTTTTCTTTCCTTTTCTTCATATTTCTTTCTCTCTTCCTCACCATCTCCGCTACCTTTCCCACGATCTTCTCCATTTTGCCGCTGGTCGTTTCATCCGTTATGTTTTCACTCCTTCGTTCGATCTTCGAAAGCCTCACTTCTATCTTATCCATCCTTTCCTCTACTTTTTTTTCTTTTTTTCTCTGACCCTTTTCTAAGACGTTCATCCTCTCTCTCATCTCTCTCATCTCTTCCCTCAGGTCCCTCATTTCGTTTTTAATCTCTCTCAAGACTGCTAGTAGCAAACCGTTCTCCTCATCCTTCTTTGTTGCTGACAGAACTCCTTCCTCTTCTCTCTTCTTACCTACCACACCGGCTCCATCCTTCGCTTTGTCCATACCTGGTGGCGTTCTCTCTGTCTTGTTATCTTTCTTGAAAATTTCCATCGTACGTTGTTCGTTTTTCTCTCTTTTCCTCTTGGCTTTTGCTAACTCGCATGCCGTACTGTTATCACTTGTCATAAACTCCAGTATGCTGAGCGAGCCCGATCTTTCTCTCCTTCTTAACTCTTCCTTTGTAAGTCTTCCCTTTCCTCTTTTTTCTTCTTTTGGTGTGGCAAAAACTTCCTTATCCGTTTTCTCACTGCATGAGCAATCCGACACTGTAGCCGGATTCTCATCTTTATTCGTTATTGCTGCCTTCTCACTCTCACCTGTCTCTCCCTCAATCCTGTGCGCCCCGCGTGCCCGCTCTTCTTCCAGCCAATCTCCTTAACCGCTACCACGGTCGTATACACAGGTCTGGCAACTCCGGTGGTGGGGGGTGACTCACTTATTGAAGCTAGTCGGGCTACTAGATCGCAACGACAGCGGCGGCCAGACAATGAATTACAAAACGCGCCAAATTTAAGTACGGTTATAACGAGACAAATAAAGAACGCGATGCTGACTGGCAGGAAATAAATTCGTTGTACATGCAGGCGAGCATGATAAATATGACCGAGTCTTATTATACCGTGATTTTAAATAACGTTTAGTCGAGTGTCTTTAGCTACGGCATGAGACATTTTGATGATATTAGTGTCCGATTCCGGATGAATCATTGATATTCACTCATGAATAATGTTTAAATTGTATCAGATTTGAAAAAAAAAAAAAAAACACATTTCAGGTTTACATGGTAAAGAAAAAAGTACAATATAACATTATTATATAAAGAGCAGTTTATTTATTCGTCAATTTTGACAGCTTTTTTTTCACAACAAATTTTTTACTTAATTTTAAGTTTTGTTGATGAGCGTGTTGCCTCATCCTTAACCGAATGTAATAGACTAATGCAAAGGATAGTATGTCAGAAGCGTGCTCTTTGCACGGAAACGTAAAATCATAAGTTGTAATAACTTCATCGGACGTTAACTCAAAAACATCCACATGATATGCATATCTTGCGAAGCATGCTTCTACGTGACGGATGAGATTAAAAAATTTAAGATTGGCGTAAATCAAGCCACCACGAGTTTTCATATCTATCAGTTTCGTTGCCGCGTTCGGTACTGAAGCTCGACTGCAGGAATCAATTTTCACAGCTTTTATACAGGTATCATCCCTATTTCAAATAAGAAATGCATCAAATAATTTTAATATATTCGTACATTGTATTACTCGTTATTTTCACTATAAATAATTTAATTTTACTTATGCGTATGAGTAACAGCAAAAAATTTTTAAATATTTCCTATTACATTGTATCGATTTCAATGAATTTTTTTTAAATGCAAGCGCTTATCACAAAGATCACATTTCGTCACTATATTCTATTTAAAGTCATCACTTTTGCAAATCGCATATTAGAAATAAGTAAGTCATTATTGTAGATATTTATAAGTCCAATATAGGCACTAACATTTAATTTCTTGTGAATATATTTTAATATGCAGTTGCTCAACATAATGTTACTGTGTTAAAATAATTATGAAATCGAATTTTGCAGTTTTAATATTTATTTATACAAGTACTTAAGCCTTTTAAAAATAATTTTCTTCTGTACATTCATGTCTAACCTTTTAATACTCTCTAATGAAAACATTTTTTTCTTTTTTAAAATAAATTTTAAAGTAATTTTTAAATGTTATTATTCGTATCAGTTTGGATTATTTCAACATTGTAAAATGTCTTCCCTTATTAGCATAGTGTATATAAAAGGTAATAAAAAAATTTAATTTAGAAAAAGAATAGACAAACAAATTTCAAATGACAAGGAATAAACAAAGAAATTAGTTTGACAAAAATAAACAATTTTAAAGGCGATTCAAGTACTTGTATCAAAATAAGCAACGTTTAATTTTAACAAAATCAATTTCGGAATTGTTTCAATTATAGCAGAATATTGATCGCTCGAAAAGTGACTTAATCTAAGGTTAAAAGTTATTAATGAACTTTGACAATTGTAACTCGCACTACTAATTGTAACTAAAGATAAAAAGTTCACCCTATGCCGCGAACAAACGTCGCAGATATCGCGGTATCCACTGGGTGTATCCGAGACGCGGCAATGATCGACCGCAGAATCGTAGATCACGCGGACGTCAGGAGGGTTACGAGCACAGGTTACGAGCAAGGCGAAGGAAAGGTCGATGATGATGCAAATGCCGAGGGAGACGGCCAGCCACAGCAGCAATAGCGTCGTTATAGGTTACGTCGTTATTATGACGGTTATTATGACGATTATTAGACGGCATTCCGGGCCCAATTCAGCGTAGCAAGAAGATAATGCTAGCGAAGGTGGTGAGCAAGTGAATAAACGACGTAGGCACACAGATTATATTTTTCAAAATTATTAACTCAGCGGCTATACACGTGACACTTCTTCTTCTTCGTCTGGTTATTGGCACTAGCGAAAATCACCTTCTCGGCGTGCAACGGCCATTATTCAATTCGTTCGTAGGCTCGCAAAATCATAGTAAGACTTCAGACTCGAAAATGTGTAAGTGTATGTGTGTATGTGTAATTGTACGTGTATGTCCGCGGTGTCTTGAACTCGGTAATGCCGTAGGTGCGTTAGGCCCAAGGAACTGCGCGGATCACTTCCCCCTGCCTATACACGTGACACAACACACGACCGTGCATTGAACCACTGAACATATAATAATATAACGGCGGCTACGGTCGTGGACTGTGGTACGACCGTGATGGCGGCTGTATACTAGATAGTAGCGACACGTGGTGGAGATATCATAAATTAAAAAACCTGCTTCAATAAGTGTGCTACCCCCACCACTAAAATTCGGCCCGAGTTGCCAGACCTGTGTATACGACCGTGACCGCTACCTCTATGCCTAGACCGTTCCGTCTAGTGTCTAGTGTCGCTACCTACTCTATGCGTGGCGCAAATCACGCTCCCTTTTGGAACGCACCGCGATTTTCTCCAGCTTTCTCTCACCTAACCTCTCCTCTCTCTAAAATATTTAGCGCTCTTTTCCTTCACTAATTAATACTTCCCTGCTGCATCTATTACCCTATCCTAAATTTAAGCTCTTCTTCTTACCTTTCTCTCGGTTTATTGCCTACCTCGTATCCAATTTCCCTCTAAACTCTCGCCTAATTCATCCGCAACTCTCACACGCATGCACAACACACTCGCTCCACTAACCAAGTCCTATTACGATCATTAAAATATGAATAGTTTATGAGATATGTGTTCGTGGCGTGCTTTACGAGCTCGTTTAAGTAGAGGTGGTATTAAACAAGATAATTTAGTCGATCATCTGTGTGAATATTTGTGGCAATATACAATAAACGAGCTCGTAAAGCATGCCACGAACTCATGTAACCGCAGGGGGGCGGAACCTACTGCCTCCACGCATATACTTTCTACGCAAAACGAGTTGTTACATGGGTTCGTGGCGTGCTTTACGACCTCGTTTAAGTAGAGGTGGTATTAAACACGATAAGTTAATCGATCATCTGTATGAATATTTGTGGCGATATACAACTAATTTTGCAAAGCGAAAACTTTAATGCTTTGTAACTTTTGAACGGATCGTGACCGCCACTTTTTTCAAGGTCAAGGTTACTCAGGGTCATGACCTTGACAACATATGTCACGGTCAAGGTCAAGGTCATTGGCGAGTAATTACCAAAAAATCACATAATTCTATTTAAAAAATTGGCGGCACCTTCAAACAGCTATCCAAGATTAAAAAGTAGAATTATTGTCTTCTCTTAAATTCTACAACTTTTATTCAAGATATTTGTTTGTACGACAAGTTTAAAACAGCTGCTCTCATTAAAATGGGCCATCCTGTGCATCAACATTTTAAACTATATTATTTTTAATTTCTTTTTTTAATTTTAAAATCTGTATTTATTAATCGCTTGTTGTATGTTAATTATTTTGTCAAATTACGTAATTATTATAATTATACAGGGGGTACAAGACTTACCGTATCACCCGTTAATGGTAAATTGATGAGATCATTTGGAGACAAAAATGGCAAAATGTCGATCCACAGTGTTTTAACGGGAAAGGTTTAAAGTTCACTAATGTGCTTATTTAGTCACTTTATTTCTTTGTACACTGTTTGCAAGACCGACGAATATCGGAATAAGAATTTGGCAGCCTCGACATTTTGACATTAGAATTTTTGTCCTCAAATGATCTCAGGAATCTACCATTTACGGTTGATACGGTAAGTCTGGTACACCCTGTATATAATTTTAAAATTTTCGTTGATTATAGGTTTTTAATTGTTAACATTTTTTATTTCGTTACAGAAAATTCTTTTATGGAAGTAAAACAGTCAATTAGAAAGGAAAACGCCATTTACTGTCCGGATTGAATCTTTTCTTTAGACTAATAATAATATTGTATGAATTTTGTATATAGTTTTACTAAGTTCTGATACTTCACGTCACGCTAGGTAAATTCGATCATAATCAGCTGCATATAAAAACAATGTTCTTAGGTTTTACGTTTCTTCGCGTCCCGTCGCGTCTCATTACGTTAAGTTCATTGTAATCCCGGCATAAATAAGAAAAGAGAGTAACGGAAAATTAAGTTTTAAATTATTTGTTCGAGTACGAGTATATAACAAAAACGATCAATGAAACTTTTAATTCTAAAGATATGCAACTCGTTTTCGGAGACAAAACTGAAAGGTATGAGACACTGAAAGCTATGTTTGATGATATTATGAATATACGGCGTTTTATACAAAAGCTATTATCGATAACTTATAAAAATAAAATTTACTGAATAACATGTAATACGTTTTATTTAATTTTTTAATTAAAGAATAAGTAATTCAAATCGCATTTAGTTGACAATACAGTTTACTAAAGTGATTTACGTGGGCAAACCTTTTTGTTTTTTAAAGATCGTCTATCTTGCATAAAAAGTAACGCATAACAAGCAGTAGGTATAGTAGGCCGATTCCAACTCAGGAACTCCGAGGGAGGGGTAAGGAAAAAGGGGTATCGGATTGCGGGGGGGTATCGGGTTACACAAGGGTATCGGATTTCGCGGGGGGTGAAGGGGAGGGGAGTATCGGGTTACACAACGGTATTGGACTACGAGGGGGAAGGGAGAGGGGAGGGGGTGACCTTGACATACCACGTGAATGACTCACGTGTATGACTCACCGGGATGACTCACCCGCGCCGCGGGGTCCGCGGGAAGGGAAGTCCGCGTGGGGGATCCGCGTTCGCGTTCGCGTTCGCTCGCGCCGCGTGGAAAAACCTACCTCAGTTTCGGCGAGGGGGGGGGAGCCATGGCCGCGGCCCTCCATTCTCATTCTCGCTGCCGATAGAGCTTCCCACAGTATCAGGTGGCTACGGCCCTCCGTCATTAATCTAAATGTAGTTAACAGTATTTCTCGCTGATTTTGGCAGCCAGGGCGGTTGACCGGTGGACCCGCGATTTCTACAGCCCGAGCCACAGCCACGCGGTGATTAAATTCTAATACGTCAAACGTCTTGTCCGTCAATCTTTCGTTCTCCGCAGTAGGACGATACCCGCGACCCTGCGCGAGGGAGTCGGCGTAAAATTGCGCCCGCCCGCGTCCGATGGTCGCGTCCCGCCCGCGTCTGATGGCCGCGCGGATGTAAGCGCCTAGTTGTGCACGCCCGCGTCCGATGCCGGGTGATCGATGAGCGGGCCTCTCCTCCTGATCACTATCAGAGTCGTCAAAATCTAAATTATCGAACTTGAAAATACCTCCCCTCTGAATATCGCTCTTCTCAATGTCTTTCGCGTCTTGCAGGGGAAAGGCGGAGACATCACAAAAAAACGTAGTTTAATCACAAAAAAAACAATGTCACGTTCGAGAACTTTTCACTAATGATTGACGGAATGTAATACGGAATCAGTTTGATGAATCACAAACGCAACAAAGGTGACTAACTGCGTCACCAATCTTCAAAAAATATTTCTAGACGAAACACGTTTAAACATGCTCACAGCCACGACGAGATTAAATTCAATGACGGTTGCAGAACGGAGAAGTCGCCAGAGAAAAATATAATGACGGTGTATAAAACTGATAGTCGCTTCCAGCAAAAAGTAAGATAAAATACTTCTCGCACTACAAAGGCAAGTGCCGACGTCCGCCAGAAGTCCGGCTGCTTGAATTTACAAACAAATATCGCATACCGTAACATAGAAGTGAAGCGCCGACGCTTCGGCGGACGTCGCATATACGGCTCAAATGGAAATGCGCGCGAAGAAATTATAGCATGATTTATACTTAAAAAACAATCTATGCATGCAGTACGTAAAAAAAAAGAAAGAAATGACATCATCGACGATGATCGACCCGATGACGCATCGAACCTGTCGGGACACATTTCGCGGGCGCCGTAAACAAATGTTTTCTAGGAAAAGGGGGTGTTATTGCGTAGGCTAAACAATTTCGCACTATTTTTTACGACGCAGTACGCAAAACAAAGGAAGAAATAATCTTTCAAGATTCAGGTGGAGCGAGAAAAAGAGAGCAAAGGGTATATAACGAGGGATGAAGCGCGTCAAGCCGCAGTAGTATGATTTGAGAACATATGTGCAGCGATATATCGGTCGAAAAGTATCGCGGTTTCTTCATTATTTTATGGTTGAACATTACATCGTAAAGATTCTTTTATCGCTCAGTCGCAAAGATGTTCGTCCTGCTGTCGAGACCTTCGGATATTCGCGATTTTAGCGCCGAACAAAGCAACTGCAATTCGTGTCGAAAGCCGTTTTGTTGCAAATGTGCGGCGATCACGTCCACTACGTGTGGGACAAGCTTCCGGAGCATATAAAGGCGGATTTGGAGGTTCAGACCTATCGTCGCTGTGACAAACATTACAATCAACCGTGGCAGCAAACGCACACCGACGGTCCCGCTCCGATGAATAAGAATTGCGGCGAATGTCAACAAAAAAAAAAACAGGTAGAGGCCTGAAGCAATTTAATAAAAAGAATAGTACGAAAGTGATCAAACATGGAGCAATTCAAGCAAACCAAACGCGATCTATTGGAGCTGTCCGACCAAGTCGCTACCTTGGGTGAATTTTTCACATGGGCGCTAAGATGCGCGGAATTCGTCGAGCAGCTCGAGGCACGCAGTAGTGTCAAACGTTCGCGGCTCTTGATCGGGCAGAGACAATCGTTGGTTGCCAGAATCGCGCGACTCGAGGGTGCAAAGACACGATTGGAAAGACAATTTTTCCATAGCGGTGGTGATTATGCGGACACCGGTAGCAGTGGCGACACGCGCGCGGCAAAACTCATTTGGCGAGAGATCGATGCCGCGGTTGAAACGCGTATAATGACTGGCGCGGTAATTAATGCAGACTACATAGAACAGACTACAAAAACACATAACTGTGTCAAAGTAAACACCGCATTCAATGGGGAGTTTGTGGCGGGCGATAAACGTGCCAATAAGAGTCTGAACACAAAAAACAAAGAACTCTGTCGTACATCGAACTTGCGCGAGTGGTACGAGCGGCACGTTATCGAACCCACATTAGCGTCCCTCGAGGAGTCAAGAACGCGACAGTGGGTGGGCGTTGTCGCGAATTCTCAATTTGACGGTGAACGTCAACAGGTACAATCCTTTCGCGCGGGGTGTCACTTGAAATTGCCTCAAGACATTAAATTGAAGAACGCGGTGATCAACGTGCTGTTTATGGACAATGCGTGTTTTGCGTGGTCAGTGGTCGCCGCCTTACATCCGGTTGAAAGAAATTCAGAACAGAAATCTTTATACCCGCATTATACAACGGTACTAAATAAGAGACATTGAATTTCCAATGACATTAAAGCAGATTAAACATTTTGAACGACTCAACGACGTGTCGATCAACGTGTATACCATCGAGGGACAAAAGACGACAAACGTTCTTCCAATACGGCTTATTGACCGCACGAGTGATAAACACGTGAATCTGCTGTACGTGCAGGATCCGCGAGACAACAATGTTAGACATTTTGCGTGGATCAAGAATCTATCCCGCCTCGCAAATTAATAAGAAAGGACACACAAAGTACTTTTGCGATCGGTAAGTACCTATACTTTTTTTTTAAATACATATTATTTTATATTTTTTGTATAAAAATTTATAATATTTGTATTCTTTTGCAGATGTCTACATTATTTTAGCTCGAGCGACAAATTGCAGTCTCACACGGTAGACTGTGGAAAGATGAACGACTCACTCTACGCTATCCAACTACCGAGCGAGGACGACAAGTGGCTCAGCTTCAAGAACCACAGCAGGAAAGAGCGACTTCCATATGTCGTATATGGCGACTTGGGTGCGTGCTGAAGAAGACAACCGGAGACGGAACACGCGTCATACGCCTATCAACATCATCGGGTATGTAGTATAGGATACTACGTACAGTGCTCGTATGATGAAACGTTATCAGTGTATCGATTTCGTCGTGATAATGACTACGTTGCGTGGTTCACCGAGGAACTGAAAAGATTGGCGCATTGCGTAAAGGCTATATTATCCGAGAATGTTCGCATGGTAGATCTAACGCGAGACGAGTGGGAGACATTTTACAGCGCGGCGCAGTGACACATTTGCAAAAAACCGTTCGCGCCGGATAATAATCGCGTACGCGATCATTGCCACCTGACCGGTCGATATAGAGGTCCCGCACATTCGAACTGTAATCTGAATTATAAAGATTCTCACTTCATCCCAGTCTTCTTCTTCTTATGACGCCGTCTCCTTTCGAAGGTTGGCGATCCAAATGGCCAACATAGTTTTAGATACGGCCATACGGCCATGCGAAAGATGTCCACTGAAGTACAGCCAAACCATCTTCTGATGTCTTTCAGCCAGGAATTTTGGCGCCTGCCGATGGATCTCTTCCCTTGAATCTTGCCTTGGATGATCAGTCGCATGAGTTCGTATCCTTCTCCTCGCATCAGGTGTCCTATATATATATATATATATATATATTTCGTCTTTCTCTCCCTGATTGTCAGGATTAGTTCCTTCTGCTTATGCATACGGCTGAGGACTTCCTCATTGGTTATTTTATTTACCCATGATATGCGCAACATACGACGGTACAGATACATCTCGAAAGCATCTATTTTCTTTTCCGTATTTGGGTCAAGAGTCCAGCTTTCGCAACCGTATAACAGGGTAGAGAATATGTAGCATCTGATCATACGGACCCTGAGGTCCAAACTTAGATCCGATCTCGTGAAGAACGTCTTCATATTCGTAAATGTTCTTCTAGCCTGCTCGATTCTTGATCTGATCTCTTTCTTAGAATCATATAGACTAGTCATGATGGTTCCAAGATATTTGAAGGACGAGACTTGTTCCACAGTTGCCCCCTTAATAATCAGATGTGCACGCATATGTATCTTAGAGAAAACCATGGTTTTGATTTTCGTAGTATTCGTAAAAAGGCCAAAGCTTTCACTGTGTCGAACTATGCGGTCCATCATGTTTTGCAAGTCTCGCATGTTCTCTGCTAACACAACGGTATCGTCAGCATATCTGATATTATTAATTGTCCTGCCATTAATTCTGATTCCACCAGTAATTCCCCCTAGAGCTTCCTTGAAAATAGCCTCCGAGTATATATTGAATAGTAGTGGTGATAAGACACATCCCTGCCGCACTCCTTTCTTGATGAGAGTTGTTTCCAACGTTGCTGATTCCAGTCTAACTTCTGCGGTTTGTTGCCAGTAGAGGTTTGAGATTAAGTGTATTTCTTCTCTGTCGATCCCAGTCGCTCTGAGGATCTCTATCATCTTATGATGTTTGACGCAGTCGAATGCTTTTCTATAGTCAATGAAGCATGCAAATACATTGATGTTCATGTCTCTGCATCTTTGTGTTAATACGTTCAAGAAGACAATGCTTCGCGGGTGCCAAGACCATTCCTAAATCCGAATTGGATTTCATCCAGCTGGTACTCGCATTTCCTGAAGATTTGTGTGTGAATTATTCTAAGGAATATTTTTAGAACATGAGACATGAGACTAATCATGCGATAGTCATCACAGCGTGAGGCCTGAGTCTTTTTAGGCAGAGTAATAAATGTCGATTTCAACCAGTCGGAAGGGATATTACCTGATCTATAAATCGCATTAAAAAATGCGATTAGTAGATCTAGTCCCTTACCTTCTCCGTCGACTATCAGTTTGATGACTTCAGCATATACGCTGTCTGGGCCAGTGGCTTTTCCGTTTTCCTGAGCTTTTACTGCGTGGACAACCGCGTCCTTGGTAATTTCTGGGCCGGACTCATTTATTTTTTGTCTACTTGCGGCGGCGTATTTGGTCTATCGTCATCACAGAGCTCCTCCACGTATCTCTTCCATACTTGCAGTTTTGCTTCCACTCCCGTGATTATTTCGTTGTTAGCATCCCGTATGGTTAGAACTTGATGTCTTCGGGCTCGATTTGTAATTTTTTTTACTTTTTTGTGCACATTGAACGCGTCATGTTTTTCTTGAAGTACTTCGATTTCTTTGCACTTCTCAGACATCCACTGTTCTTTTGCCTCTCTGCATTTTCTCTTGATCTTTTTATTGATTTCTTTGTATAGCCGAGGATTTGGTTTTTCATCCCAGTAATTTTCCACAATTTATCAAGCTACAACGCGCATTTTATTATCACGGAGATAGCTGCCGCGTTCGAAGGCTCGATCGATGTACTACCGATAACAAAGAAAAAGTACATCTTATTCACGAAGTACGTGAAAAATACAGCCGAAAGATCAGATTCGCGAGGCAACATAAAGTTAAGATTTATCTATTCGTACAGCACGAATCTCGCAAAATTGGCATCCTTCCTCGATAAGGATAAATTAAAAATTATACGTTCAAAATTTTCCGCGTTATCCACGATTTCGAATTATTGACGCGAAAAAGTGTCTTTTCATACGAATACGTGGATTGCGTCGAAAAGTTGGAGGACTCGTGTTTACCGCCGCGCGATTTATTTCACAGTTCCTTGATCGGTGATACCGTATCCGAGAGCGATTACGCGCACGCCGCGAACGTTTGGCAGCGATTCTCCGTTCGAACCCTAGGCGAATACAGCGATCTATACCTCAAAACTGATGTCTTGCTGTTGGCCGACATTTTCAAAAATTTTCGCGACAATTGTGTTGTGAGTTATGGACTTGATTCCGCGTACTACTACACTTTACCGGGTTTTACGTGGGACGCCATGTTGAAACATACTCGTGTCAATTTCGAATTGCTCACCGACATTGATATGGTCATGTTTATCGAACGCGGTATTCGCGGTGGCCTGAGTCAATGTTCAAACATATACGCGCTGGCCAACAACAAGTACATGCAGTCGTACGATCCATCGAAACCGTCATCGTACCTGCCCTGGTAACCAGTTTGCTAGTTCAGATGCGTCCCGAAGAAGTGCGCAAGAAATCAGTCCAGAATTGCGACAAAAGTGCATAATATCTGTGATTGAACGAGTACTTACTGTACTATTGCAGTAGTCTGCTGTAAGAAGCTACTGTGAAATTTTATACTATTTGTTAAAAGTAAACATGTAGCAGAAATGTGAAAACAATATGGAATTATCTTTTGAGTACAGATCCAACCGGCAGAAACGTGAAAAGAACGTGCAAGCATCTGCCCGTGAGAAAAAGAGCAGTCGAGTGTGCTAGACGCTTGAAACATATTTGCAGCAAAATTTCACAAGTGTATGTCGCTTAAATCGTTGTTTTTGCCGTACAGATCCGACCGGCAGAAACGTGAAAAGAACGTGCAAGCATCTGCCCGTAAGAAAAAGAGCAGTCGAGTGTGCTAGACTCTTGAAACATATTTGCAGCAAAATTTCACAAGTGTATAATGTCGCTTAAATTGTTGTTTTTGCCGTATAGATCCGAGTGACAGAAATGCGAAAAAAGCGTGCCAGCATCTGCCCGTCAGAAAAAGAACAGTCGAGCGCGCTAAACTCCCAGACAGCACAAAATATTTATAAAATATTTATAAAATATTTATAAAAAAGATTTAAATATTTTGAAAATATATACGTTGAATATTTTGTAAATATTATAATGTCCGGAAAATGAAAGTATCTAAAAAATTATAATAAATATTTTAAAATAAAGTGTAAATAATTATTATCAATATTATTAAAGTTGTTTTTAATTTATGTTATAAATATTTATAGAAATAATTACTAGTAAGTTAAGTGGAGATTGTGAAACTGTTATAGCTTCGTGCTGTGAGATGTAGGCCATACAGTCCATTTTGGCGTTACGAATTTCGAAAAATGTTTGATTGATAAATCAGATGTACGGTATATTCTGCCAAAATAACAAAGATAACGCTCTCAATAACAATAAATAAATAAAAACAAGGCAAATGAGAGCTCGTTCGCGAAGATGGACGGGCGACAGTAATAAAATATTACAAATTGAATAAGATATATATAATAAAGTAAACGTTTCGGTCCTTGATTTGGACCCTCCTCAGTACATATAGCTGGTCGAGTGAAATGCAGTGGTCACAAGTAGTCAAAAATGCCGCGTAATACTTATTGTATTACGCGGAGAGATGGTGTCGTATATCTTATCAATTTGACTGTCAGGTAACTCTTGTCTTTTTAAGGTATGACTATATATATTTGTTTAATTTATTTATTTTTATGGAATTAAGGTAACAGTCACGTTGAGGATACGAGATCCACACTCTCATAATCGGAGAGCGGAATAACTGCATTTTTTACTACTTGTGACCACTGCATTTTACTCGACCAGCTATATGTACTGAGGAGGGTCCAAACCAAGGACCAAAACGTTTACTTTATTATATATATTTTATTCAATTTGTAATATTTTATTACTGTCGCCCGTCCATCGTCGCGAACGAGCTCTCATTTGCCTTGTTTTGTTTATTTCTGCCAAAATCATTTGTATTTCTGCTGCTCTACTTCTTTACGCAAGCATCTGCCGTAATTCTTGTTGAATTCTGCTGTATGTGCTAGTTTGCAACGATGCCGCTAGGCGGCGCGTAATGGTAAAACTAACTCGCAACTAAATTTCAGTTGGGATCTAATATAAGCAGGCCTCCGGCGAAGCGCGAAGCAAAATCATGACAATCTTCGCCAGCAATACAACGCAAGGCTTACCCAACACCACTGTGGTGCTATAAATATAAAAAATATTTTTGTAAATTATTTTAATCTTTCTAAAAAATATTTTAAAAATATTTTGTGCTGTATGGGTAGCAGTAGGCGCTGTTACAAATCTGGCGCGATTATGTTGCACTGCGATTTGCGCAAGCATCTGCCGCATTTCTTGCACTATTCTGCTGTATGTAAATGCATACACATATCTTCCACAATTCTGTTGCACTACGACGAGAGCAAGTTTCTGCCAACAGAAAAATAGTCAAAGTTGGAAATAGAAAACGCATGATCTGCCCGAAAGTTAGTGCACGACTTTTCGTGCAGTTTACAGCAGAATTGCAAAGGAATGGTTACCAGGGTGATGTACTTCGATGTAAACAACCTGTACGGCTGGGCGATGTATCAGCCACTGCCTTACGCAGATTATCGATGGGTCGAAGACGTGTCAAATTTCGACTTTAACGCGATCGCTTCGGATTCGTCTACGGGTTATATTCTCGAGGTCGATCTCGAGTATCCGCAGGGTAAACACGACGCGCACACTGACCTACCGTTCTGTCCGACGCGCGATAAACTGCCCGGCAAACGGCAGAACAAACTTCTCGCCACGCTGTACGATAAGAAGCGTTATGTTATTCATTATTGCAATCTGCAACAGTGCACGCGCCACGGCTTTTGCGTCACAAAAATACATCGCGTATCGCAATTCGCTCAATCTGTGTGGCTCCGGGTTTACATCAAACTCAATACAAAATTTAGAACACTGGCCAAAAATGAGTTCGAGAACAATTTATATAAATTGATGAATAACGCGGTTTTCGGGAAAACGATGGAGAACGTACGCAACCACGTTAACGTAAAATTACTGATAAAGTGGGACAGACAATACGGCGCGGAGGCAATGATCGCGTGACCAAATTTCCATAGCAGGACCGTGTTTTTGGAAAATCTGGTAGCCGTTGAACTGCGCAAACTCGAGGTGAAATTCGACAAACAGATCTACGTCGGCTGTGCATCCTCGACATGTCGAAGGTGTGCCTATACGAATTTCACCACGAGTACATGTCTTCCCTGTACCGCGACATGTGTAGAATTATGTACACCGACACGGACAGCCTGATTTATCATATTGAGTGCGACGATGCGTACGAGAACATGAAACGTGATATAGCCAAGTTCGACACGAGTGACTACGCGGTAGATAACGCGTATAGTATGCCTCTCGTCAATAAAAAAGTGCCGGGCCTGATGGAGGACGAAAACAACGGTGCCATTATGACCGAATTCGTTGGACTTAGGGCGAAAATGTACGCTTTGCAAGTCGATGGTAAGAAAGACACTAAAAAAGCGAAAGGTGTCAAAAGCAACGTCATCGCGCGTACCATTACGTTCGACGACTACACGCGGTGTTTGAACGATAAGATCGAAATGACTCGACCTGCATAAGATCGAAATTGCACAAAGTGTACACTATTCGCGAGACTAAAATCGCTCTGAGTCCGTACGACGATAAGCGATATATCGTACCGGATTCGACCGATACGTTGCCGTGGGGACATTATCGCATACCTTTATATGATAAGAAACAGTAAAGATTCATGTATGCAATGTATGTAATATAATGTATGCAATGTATGCAATACATGTAATATAATTTATGTATGTAATATATACGTCTTTATTTCAGCTATACGCCAAGAAAGGACTTGGTTTACAATTCTTACTTAACCCTCGGAGAACACATAGGGTCAATTTGACTCTATTTTTTGCCAAAAAAATTTTTAGCCAAAAATATTAAAAATAAAAAAAAATAAAATTTTATTCGTAAATTACGTTTTTTTTTTTTTTAAAGAACACTCATGGGTCAGTCTGACCTTGCAGCCAACAACTGCGACCGAGCGGGCGCCAGCATCACCCAGACGTGGCTCGGTCATTGTGGAGCAGCGAGTGCTCGAGCGGCCATTGATTCCACCGAGAAAGATATCCGGGAGTCAACCCAGAGACAAGGCGCGAGACGTAGCGGCATCACAACCCGGAGCAGTTGACATGAGGCAGCGAGTCAAGTCCCAAGGGACACATCAGCATACCGACGCAAACACCTGTAAACAAAAAGAGAGACATTAAAATGTGTGAGCGAGAAAATGTGTATGTGACAATAAAAAGACTGCGTGACGAATCATGTTTAGAGATAAGAAAAAAGTTTCCCGTTGGAAACAATCGCGAATTGTTTATCGGTGCAATATTTGGAAATCGAGATGGAAAATCGCGGTAGTTCGCAATGATGAGATTTCGCGAGAAATAATTACAGGTAAAAGTGAAAGAGCTTCCCGAGAAAAGCAATGGTTTAATTTCTCGTGGCAATAATCGGGAAAAAGTGTTTAATAAAATCGCGACAAAATCATTGATAGAATGACGACGCGAGCGAACGAGAAAAAGGTTCCGTTTACCCAGCGGGGTACACAAATGCGTGCGATTAACAAATACATTAGTGAAAAGTTAATATAATCAATGAGTTATTTACTTATATTTCTAAATAAAAGAAATTCCGACAAGTTTATTTCAAAGAGTTTCGCGAACAAAAGATTCGGCGAACCAGTTTCGTAATGCGTCATACGATTGATTTTTTAAGGAGTGTACGAGGCATAACGGCCTGGCAAGATTAAAAGACGTATTTCATAATGTAATCGAATCATTTATTTTGCGTGATACGATACGCCTATCATGTTTAATGGCCAATTTCTTCACCGTTGGATAACGCTATCCTTCGGTTAACCTCACTCTTCATCTCTTTCTAACTGTCCCCTTAGAAAAAGATGAAGAGTGAGGTTAACCGAAGGATAGAGTTATCCGACGGTGAAGAAATTGGCCATAAGCCAATCGGGAGAAAAACCAACGGAAGTATGGTTAAAGTCCAGCGACGGCAATGAGATTAAAAATGCGGCATGGCTTTTAAGTTGTTTGCGAACGCGCCGATGTTTGCATAGGACGGGGCACCGAAGCGTGGTTCAGCGGTGATCCAAGATCCGGCGGCATCCAGGAGGAACCAGCCACAGAAAGAGAAAGGGGGAATTAGCGAGGGAAAATCAAAAGGTCAGAGATCTGCATGTTCATTCATTAGTAATTCTTTCTCGGTATTCCGATTAAAACCGAGTGACGACCGTGATTTAGACACAAGTTGAATAAATTCATAAGTGATTGATGGCTTCGATATATCCGTCCACACACACTTTGATTGTCTACCATTTTAAATTGACGAGTGCAATCAGCTTGAAAAAATTTCCAAATGTACTTGGAACATTGTTAAATCAATTGATATAAATAAAAAGTGCCGTAGGAATTATTTACATATTTAAAAAAATTAAAAAAAATTTTTTTTTTAAATAATTTCGCATTGTTCTTTTATTTTCGCCATTATCTCTTCAACATCTTTCTTTGCTCCTACATTATATACTGTAAAAATATTTAGTCCTTTTTCCTTTTTTACTATTCACGTTCGCGCAATTCTTTCTGTAATCATTACACTTACATTTTTCTCCACTTTCGACCCCCAATTTTTTCTAATACTTATTAGTAAACCTTTCTTCGCCCTACCCTTCCTCCTTTTCCTTACAATGTTAATGTTTTTCCAGTTGTGCGTTTCCGGCAGTCTACCCTTAATTCTATCCCATCCCTTATCCTCTAACCATGTTTCACATAACCCTATAAAATCGAAACTTACTATGTAATTCCAAAAATCTTTGTCCTGCCTCTCGATACCTGCTACATTCCAAAAAATTATCTTTTTTCAACTGCTTCACTTTTCCGACCTCCATTCGTGTTGTTTGCCTATTGTCATCTTGAATGCCATAACTTACTGGTTCTCTTCTCCTAACTTAGCAACCATCTAGAAATTTTTCTTTTCTCTTAGTTTTTCTGCTTCCTCGCTCCACACATACTGCTTTTCTCCTATATTCATCTTTTTATATCCTACTTTAACTATCTTCCCATTTTCTTTCTCTATTCTTGCATACTCCCTTATTTTTCTCTGCACCTCTCTCTCCGTCTTCGTCATATCATGGTCAATATAGATTCTGCCTACATATTTGTTCTTTAATTTCTTCTTCTCTTTCATTATTTTCTCTTTGATTTCCCAGTCCTCCAATTCTATTATTACCACTTCTCTTCCTTCCATTCCCACGGTTTAAACACTCTTTACATTTTCTTTTACCTTAAATTCTTGCTCTAGAAATTTCCTAGCTACATCTTTTATACTTCTCGTCTTTGTATTTGTATTCAACCCTTTTATTACTATCTTGTTCCTTCTCTCTTTTTTCTCTTTTTCTTCTATTATTCTTTTCAATCTTCTAACTTCTTGTCCTATTTCGTCCTTTGCTTCCTCCTTCCCATCTCGCGACTCTATTTTTCCTTTATTTTGCTTTACTAATTCCGCTACTTTCTCCACTATTTCTTCTATATTTTCTCCTATAGCAACTCCGGTTTCTCCTCTCCGTCTTTCCATCTCTTTCATTCTCTCTTCCATCTCCACCAGCTTCTTCTCCATTCTATCCACTTTCAACAGTTTTTTTTTATTTCCTTTATCTTGTTCCTCAGTCCTACCATTTCTATTTTAAGTTCCCTCAGCATCCCCATTAATGTTCCTTCTTCATTCTTTATCTTCCTCTACTCTCCTGTCTGCTTCAAACCTGGTGGTGTTCTATCCATCATATTATTTTTCTTAAATATTTTATCCGCCAGTCTCTCCCTCTCTTCTCGTTTCCTCTTGTTATGTTCCTTCTCCTTCTCCTTATCTCCACCTTGTACATAATCCAGTATGCTCAACGAATCTGCTCTTTCCCTTTCTTTCAGTTACCTAGCGGTCTTCTTTTTGCCTGTGCTTTGTACTTTTTTCGACATGTAGACGGAGCTTAAGCACGCCTGCCTAGTACCGCCTACACTCGCCGCGCGCCGCCGCGAGTCACCACCTGTCCTACCGATTCGACTTCCTATCTACCTCTGTAAATTAACCGTGCCTACCGCGTGTTGCTATTTTATTTTACATTAACCTATTCTGACTCCCTATTTTAATTCTTGCTTATTCGCCTCTGTCGCTTTTCGCATCTTCCCCTCATTTACGCCGCTTCCACCCCTCTCAACTCGCCCTCTCCCCAGGCACATTAACAAACTATCACCTACTCTAAATATTCGCTAGAATTATCGCACTCATACACTCTCTGACACTCACTCGTCCACATCCGCTAACCAAGTCCATGTATGTAATATAATATACGTATGTATGTATGTATGTATGTATGTATGTAATGTAACGTATGTATAATGGAAGGAATATTAATCACGCATATTTTGTACTTTATATTTCAAATACTTTTTTATTATTGTATTGTATTGTATTGGTTTATTGTTTATCCCCGTAGGGTTTACAAGGCGTTTTCTTTACTGAGGAACGTACCTAAACCTCTACAAATAGAAAAACAAACCCTTCATTCTGGCCATTTGCAACCTTACATTTTTCTTTTACCCTCCCTCCCCGTTTCTCCCCTCACCCCCTCTTGTCTTCTCTGCTTCCTCAGAGTCTTCGTCGCTCTGCCTCGATCCTTCCTGTCTCGCCTCGCCCCCTTCGTCCTACAGCCCCTTCCTCTTGTCCTCCTTCTCCTCGTCTGAAGTCATCAGGAGTTTCTCCTCCATCCCTCTCGTTAGTTCGTCCTCCTCCGCCCGCTCCGCGTTTCTGCTTTCCTCCATCCTTCTTTCTAATCTCTCCTCCCTCTCCCTTCTCTCTCTGTCCCTCGCCTCCACCGACCTGTCCTCGTCTTCTCTCAATTTGACTCCTTACCTCCCCATTTCTCCTTCTCAACCCTTATAATCACGTTCCTCCTTAATTCCTCCCCTCCTTTCACCTTTCCATCCTACCTCCCTCTTACTCTCCTTTCTTCCTGTAATAATATTTGAATTCCACCGGCAATTCTACGTGCAGTGGTTCACGAGATGGCGTTAGGTGCGTTGCCTTAACCTATGCTTCTTGTAGTTGTCATTAACTGAGTGGCCCATCTGTTATGTTATGCCTGTGCTTAAGTAGACGAGAGGTACTGCTATATGATTATTTACGTCAGAAATTGTACTGTACTTGACGAATAAAGAACTCAAGTATAACCTTGTAACAAACTTATTACATGGTGTCAGAAGTAAAAAAAATAAGATAAATGGCATCGAATATGGATTTGCGCTTGCCTCAGTCGTTTGATTGTGCTAACCTAGCAAAAGAATGGCCCAGATGGAAGCAAACATTTTTGATATATCTGATTGCGAACAACAAAATAGGCGAGAGTGAACAAAACAAAATTGCCACCTTTTTATGGTTGATTGGTCCACAAGGTGTGGAGAATTTTAACACATTATTCCCAAACAATGGAAGCTATGAAGGCATGTTCGGCCCAGCATCGGAACCTGTGAGAGTGCCGGAAAATCAAGCCGCTGCCGGCGCTACCGCTGATCAACCGGGGATAACCGTCGCTGACCAGCGGACATTGCAAGATGTCATTAAAGCATTTGATGAGTATTGCTTGCCACGGAAAAATGTCGCAATGGAAGCGTTTAAATTTAATATGATTATACAAAAGGAAAAGCAGTCATTTGGTGCCTTTGAAACGGAACTTCGTACTCAGCTACAATACTGTGAATACGAGTGCGCCAACTGTCGTACATCGTACGCTGATCGTATACTGCGTGATCGTATCATTATTGGCGTGCAAGACAAGAAGTTACAATTGAAGTTGTTGGATGGCAAGGATGAGCCTTTACCAAAAATTATAGAAACCTGCAAAGTTTTCGAGGCTGCTACCGCCAACAAACAACTGCTGGACCGTAACTAAGGGAATTCAGCAGAAGTCAAATCCGCTGTTAAACAATCCAATGGAGAGTCATCAGACATCGCTGCAATCAAACGTACTAACAATTGCTGGAACTGTGGTCAACCGTACAATGGAAAACATCGTCGTTACTGCCCAGCAATTGGCGCTAACTGCAATAAGTGTGGAAAAATAGGACATTTCCAAAAGTTTTGCAAGGGAGAAAAAAAGGAAACCCGCTCGGAGCAGCCTGCTGTCGCCAAGCCGGCAAAGTCATCGGATCACAAGTCATCAGAAAACTCTGTTAAAAGCGTCAATTGGGGCGAGCTAGGTAATGCTAACTTAACTTTAGTAGATCAGGAAGGCAATGCATCTAGTGTAAGTAATTAAGACTAAACATTGTAATTATAGAGTAAATTCTAATTCTGGTGCTGGTGGAGGTAGAAACAGATGGATGAAAGCGTTACTTATACAGGACCAGAGCGTTCAATTTAAGCTGGATACAGGATCGGATGTCAATTGCATTCCAATTGGTCTCATTAAAAGATTAAACATTCCTATTGACTCATCTTAATTTAATTCAACGACTCAACGCTGTTAATGCATTAAACAACCTTCCTTCTGATGTCGAAACATTTGTACAGGAAAATAAAGACATCTTTGAGGGTCTAGGCAGATTCCCAGGCACCTGCTCGATCATCCTCAAGGATGGCGCTACACCTTCATTGCACTACAAGAAACGGGTTCCCCTGAGTCTCATTGACCGGCTAAAGGCACAGCTATTGTCTATGACAGAACAGGGCATCATCAGTGCGGTGGATTATCCAACAGACTAGGTAAACAACATGCAAATAGTTGAAAAACCTGATGGTTCCCTACGGATCTGCCTTGATCCTAAGCCACTCAACATGTGTATCAAGCGAGAACACTTTCTAATACCAACCGCCGAAGACATTGTGAGCCAATTATCGGGTAAACATATCTTTACTGTACTTGATCTTAGTAATGGATTTTGGCAAATGGAGCTTGATCGTAAGAGCTCTGATCTGACTACATTTATGACGCCTTTTGGACGCTTTCGCTGGAATCGCGTTCCGTTCGGACTCAACAGCGCACCAGAAATGTTTCAGAAGAAAATGATTCAGATATTCGGAGATATTCCGGGTGTTAAAATATATTTTGACGATATAGCCATTTCGGGATCTGATTTAGTAGAGCATGATCGCACACTTGCTATTGTGCTGCAACGGGCTAGAGCAAACAACATCAGATTCAATCCAAACAAGATTCAATACCGGCGGTCAAACGTTAAATTCATGGGCTATCATATAACCAACGGCTACATATCTCCCGATATTAAATACTTGGATGCCATCCTCAAGATGTCCCGACCTTCGGACAAACCTGAAGTTATGCGGCTGCTTGGACTATTCAAATACTTGTCCCGTTTTATTCCAAACTTATCGCAACGATCAGCCAAGTTGCGGGAACTAACCAAGAACGGTAGTCAATGGTTGTGGACAGCTGATCATGAAAAGGAGTTAGCTGATCTTAAACGGTCCATTACAACTAAGCCTGCACTCCGGATATATGATCCAAACGAGCCTGTTGTCATACAAACTGATAGTTCAAAAGACGGGTTAGGAAGCGTTCTTCTACAAAACGGCCAACCAGTCGCGTATGCTTCACGCAGCCTCACCGCCAGTGAGCAGAAATGGGCTCAAATTGAGAAGGAAACCCTGGCTATAGTCTTCGCATGTGAGCGGTTTCACCACTTCCTTTATGGCCGCGAATTTACAGTTCAGTCAGATCACAAGCCGCTTGAGTCGCTGATAAAGCAAGACATTGATGATGTGACTGCTAGATTGCAGCGCATGTTTCTACACTTGCTCAAATATCCTGGACTAACAATAGTGTACACTCCTGGTAAGGATATGCATGTCGCGGATTGTTTGTCACGTGCTACTGTTGACGCTGCCGGACCAGACACACTTGGGTTATCTGGAATTATTCACTCCGTCACTCGTCAAGTGTGTCTCTCTGAAGAGAACTACAATCTCTACAAAAATACGTTAAAAGGTAATGAACGATATTCAAGGGTCGTGAAATATGTTGTTGATGGATGGCCATCATACCACAAGCTCGATGAATTCTCACAAACATTTTACAGATATAAGGATCAGTTACATTTTGAAAATAGCCTTTTATTTAAGGATCATCGATTAGTTATACCGACGGAGTTACAGTCAAAAATCTGCAAATGGGTACATGCCCCTCACCTGGGTATCGAAAAAACAGTGGCCAGAGCCAGAGAGCAGTTTTTCTGGCCTGGCATGACTAATGACATTAAGGAAGCGGTCAAGGACTGTGTCGTGTGTGAACAATTTACACGAAATAACCAGAAGGAACCACTCAAGCAAGATGTTCATCCGGAGTATCCCTTCCATCGCATCGCAATTGATCTGTATGAATATGCAGGACTTGATTTTATAGCTCTCATTGACGCTTACTCAGGATTTGTCTGTTCCGAACGAATTAAAAGTAAAACTTGTCGTCATATTATAGATAGCCTTCACGGAATATTCTGTCGTTATGGATACCCAACGGAGATCAGATGCGATAACAGCCCATTTAACTCATTAGAATTCGATAAATTTGCAAACGACACAAACATTATAATCAAGTACTCTAGCCCTCGCTACCCTCAAAGTAATGGACTAGCGGAGAAGGGGGTGGCCATAGCAAAGAACATACTCAAGCGTTGCTATGAGGCTAATGAGGTAGAACTCTTTGCATATCGATTGCTCGAATATAACGTGACACCCGTTGCTAACATGCGATTGTCGCCCGCACAATTATTCTTTGGTCGTCGTATTAAGACAAAATTACCTACCAGTCGCGAAACTTTGCTTAGAGATCCGTTGGATGAGGCCATTGTACGAGACCGG